>NC_056734.1:577683121-577838121 GCF_019279795.1 Protopterus annectens | reverse complement strand
TCAAAACACTTTTTCTCCATTCCTCAGGCATCCTCTCACTTTCTAAGATTTCATTAAACAATCTGGTTAAAAACTCCACTGCCATTTCACCTAAACACCTCCATGCTTCCACAGGTATGTTATCTGGGCCAACAGCCTTTCCATTCTTCATTCTCTTCATAGCTATCCTTACTTCCTCCTTGCTAATCTATTTTACTTCATGATTCACTATCCCTACATCATACAACCTTCTTTCCCTCTCATTCTCTTAACTCATCAACCACTCAAAGTACTCTTTCCATCTCCTCAACACACTCTCCTCGCTTGTGAGTATGTTTCCTTCATTATCCTTTATCACCTTTACCTGCTGCACATCTTTCCTAGCTCGGTCTCTCCGTCTAACCAATCAGTACAGGTCCTTTTCTCCCTCCTTAGTGTCCAACCTTTCATACCACTCTTCATATGCCTTATCCTTAGCCTTCGCTACCTCTCTCTTTGCCATGCACCTCATCTCCTTATACTCCTGTCTACTTTCTTCATCTCTCTGACAATCCCACTCCTTCTTTGTCAACCTCTTTGTCTGTATACTCTCCAGACCTTCCTCATTCCACCACCATGTCTCCTTGTCGTCCTTCCTCTGTCCAGATGTGATACCAAGCACCTTTCTAGCTGTTTCCCTTACTAGCTCTGCTGTAGTTACCCAGCTATTTGGTAACTCTTCACTGCCACCCAGTGCCTGTCTTAACTCATCCCTGAACTCCACCTCACAATTAGCCTTTTTCAATTTCCACCATTTGATCCTTGGTGCTGCCCTCACAATCCTCCTCCTCTTCTTGATCACCAACGTCATCCTACAAATCATCATCCTATGCTGCCTAACTACACTTTCTGTGGTCACCACTTTACAGTCTCCAATCTCCTTCAAGCTGGCCCTCCTACATAAGATATAATTCACCTGTGTGCATCTTCCTCCACTCTTGTATGTCACCCTATGCTCCTCCCTCTTGTTAAAATACATATTCACCACAGCCATGTCCATCCTTTTTGCAAAATCCACTACCATCTGACCTTCTGCATTCCTTTGTTTAACACCATACCTACCCATCACTTCCTCATCCCCTCTGTTCCCTTCACCAACATGCCCATTGAAATCTGCTACAATCACCACTCTTTCAGCCTTGGGTACAGTCATCACCACTTCATCCAATTCACTCCCAAATTTTTCTTTCTCATCCATTGCACACCCAACTTGTGGAGCATATGCAGTAACAACAGTCATCATTACACCATCAATTTCCAGCTTCATAAACATCACTCTATCCAACACTCTTTTCACCTCCAAAACACTCTTAGCATACTGTTCTTTCAGAATAACTCCTACGCCATTTCTCCTCCCATCCACACTATGATAAAACAATTTGAACCCACCTCCGATACACCTAGCCTTACTCCCCTTCCATCTGGTCTCTTGCACACACAATATACCATCCTTCCTTCTGTCCATTATATCAGTTAGCTCTCTCCCCATACCAGTCATACTGCCAACATTCAAAGTTCCGACACTCACTACCACAGTCCTAGCCTTTCTCCTCTCTTCCTGCCTTTGGCCCTGCCTTCCGCCTCTTCTCCTCCTTCGGCCAGCAGTAGCCCAATTTCCACCAGCACCCTGTTGGCTAACAGTACTGGTGGTGGTCGTTGTTAACCCAGGCCTCGACCAATCCAGTATGGAAATATTTAATGGTGTCTGCATGAAATTATTTGGTGCGTGTGTGTGTGTGTGTGTGTGTGTGTGTGTGTGAGTGTGTGTGTGTGTGTGTGTGTGTGTGTGTGTGTGTGTGTGTGTGTGTGTGTGTGTGTGTGTGTGTGTGTGTGTGTGTGTGTGTGTGTGTGTGTGTGTGTGTGTGTGTGTGTGTGTGTGTGTGTGCACGTAGTTATACACAAATATATAGCTATGATAGGAAACAGCACACAAGAATGACATATGTTCACAGGCTATGCCAATGGAAGTGAGAGGCCCAATCAAGAAACATGAAAGGACCTTCCACCCCCTCCCCCCAGCCAGATACAGGAAACATACACACAAACCCACAAACAATGTAAATAGTCCACTGCTCCCCAGACCACAGGCAGGATACAACCAGGGGGGGTACACAGTGCACCTGTCAAATCTAATCTTGGAACACAGACAGGAGTGTCCCTTGCAGGACACCCCAAAAATTGACATAAGACCAAAAGAAGGTGATATGCCGACTATTCTGGCTGGGGTGAGTACATACCCGGAATACAAGGGATTGAAAGCCTGATGACCCATGGGTCGAGACAATGTATGACATGGGTACCGTGAAGTGGAGAGTGGGCAGTGTGTAGTGGTGTGTTCAGACCCGACCAAGACCCAGAGTAAGGATGGGTGCTGTAGAGGAGGTGCGGGTGGGGGAACTATGGGTAGCTAGTTATGGGTCTAGGTGTACAGGTGTTGGTTGATGTGGGCCTATATGGACAGCCCCAGGGATGTAAGCAAAAGTGTTCGTTGGGCAGAGGAGTCACCCAACGAGCAGCCACACCCGCTACGAGTCCCACTGCAGCAAAGTGTAATCTACATGGCAAGGAACAGAATAACCAGATGTAGATGTATATATGTAGAGGTATGTGTGTGTATATATCTACCATATAGAGATATACCTCTCCTTCTCCGTAGTACAAATGTATACATACAGAGACAGAATACATATACATACCCATATATAGATATATACATATGCAGACACCCATAGATCCATATGTTGTTAGATATATATATAGACAGCAATATATAAATATATACATGTATGCATACATATACAGATATATCTGTGTATAGTAATGTATGTATGTATATATATATATATATATATATATATATATATATATATATATATATATGTGTGACTGTAAATATACACATGTATATAGCTAGGATATGATACAGCAGTTATGAATTACATGTGTTCACAGGCCGTGCATATGGGGTTGAGGGGTCCAATCAACAAATATGTAACACGTAGCATCAACCCCACCCCCCAGCTAGGCCGGTGAGACATTTAGACACACAATAAAAGTAAACACGCCACTGCTTCCCAGACCACAGGCAGGATACTACCAGTGGGAGAAACCTGCCAGGTCTAATCTTGAAACAAAGACATCAATGTCCATTGTGGGACACCCCAAAATTACTGATCATCGGAGTCAGTCCCTGTAATGATTCATCAAACCAGGCTGTAGACGTACATGGACCAGTAGGTTGTGCAAGCCTGATAACCCATGGGTTGACACAACGTACGACATGTGTCCCGACACGCGGAGAGTGGGCATTGTGTAGTGGTGTGTTTATACCCTGCCTGCACCCACAGTAAGGATGAGTGCTGTAGAAGAGGGGCAGGTGGGGGAACGACGGGTATGCAATCATGGGCCTAGGAATGCAGGTGTTGGCTGGCGCAGTCATATTAGGACTGCCCCAGGGATGTAAGTAATATTCCAAAATGGGCATAGCTTACGCCCATACCTCTCAACCCCTGATTTTGACTCAAATTCTAACTCTGTCCCACTAAATCCCTCCTAAAACTAGTGACCTTTGGAGGAAAGGTGGTGAATTACATGTAATGAATAATGACAACAATTAAGAGTTATAAACTTCATTTACCTCAGAAAATGTGTATTAATTCATATGCTCTGAGTCTGTCAATGTCAAGTTAATAGCACTAATATTTTAAATGTGTCCCTGATTGTTCCTGATGTTGTCATGACTTGTCCCTGATTCAGTTGATATTTGTCCCCAATTGTTTGAGAGGTCTGATAGGGACAGAAAGCACATATTCCACTTACAACCTTAGAAAGATGATAAAATAATAGATATGCAGTAGCATGACTCGGCTGAAAGATGTGGGTTCCAAAACCCAATTACTTGTTTGTATTGAATAGTGTCACTTCCCATGTATTAACCAGACAGGTGCAAATTGTAAGAGGAACACACCAAAAGTATGAATCAAACTGGACAGGCCGCGGATTCAGTACAGTCGAACGGCATGCTTACGCCTAATGGGCAGCCATTCCCAATACTGTAGGCTTGTAATCTGATGTAATAGACATCACAAGGTAATATCGTAGTCCTCACTCCCACCCGGGGTGTGAGTGTCAGATGCAAACACCAAATGCAGTGCGTTTGCAAGTGCGGGAGCAAGTTGGTGTAAGCCTGTTTGGCAACCGGTATGTGAGTATCACACTGGTGAAGCAATGTAAAGGTTGACTGAGTGTAAGAAACTGTAACTGGAGATTAGCATTGCTTAGCTCCATGCAAACCCACGCACACCCGCTCACAACTGCTTTAAAGTGCCTTAATCACTTAGTATCCAACGGCCTTGTTCTGCCCAGCAACAGAATAAACAGCCTCTGCAAGGCTTGAAACCAGGACCCTGCATACCACTGCCAATGTGATGTACCACTAAGCCATGACAGATATACAGACATCAGATGTTATCACAAACATATCATCCAGCACAGTCATTCAACAGTATAGGAAATATATTCCATCATGTAGATATATGTGTGTGTGTGTGTGTTTATGTCCAGATATAGATACATACATATATATAAATATGTCAAGAACATCCCATGTGACTACAAAGCATTAAAAAGGAATGAAAAGGGAAACACCAGCGATGCCTGTATTATGTAGTGGTGTTGTCCTATGTAATATCAAGACTCCCTCAGACAGACACGTGTCATTTATACAGGCAAACATTTGTACATTGGCCAAATACATCACTCTGTGCATTTTATTTACATTAACACAACAGTTCCTGTCCAATCATTATGTGAGAACAGTACTCTTGCAAGGTGTTGTGTGCAACATCATCATCATGAAAAAGTTAAATGGGGTAACCATAGAGGGACCGGTAGTGTTGTGTGTACAATGGGGTTGTCTGCATCACATGTACCTGGAACCTTTAGGAGTCATGTACATACCAGGATCATGTGCCTGAGAAACAGGGGTGAGGACAACTGGAGTATGGTGTGATGCAAAATAAAAAGGTTACATGTATCCAGTGGACACGTGTGTGAAATGGACAGCTATGTATGGGGCAAATGTTCTAGGAACAGACTGGCCTTTTGTTTCTGTAGGGTGAGAGTGGGATGTGGAGGAAGGAGAGAAGGTATGCTCGTGGAGGATAGGTTGGGTAGGATGACAGACAACACAGTATACAGGGTCAGTATATGACACATGTGGGGGGATACACCTTGGATGGGGAGAGGTGTTCGGCAGTCACAAGCCCATGGGCCCACAGATGGAAACAGTGGGACGGAGGTCCCCACCCATGGGCAGCCACCACTGCACTAAAACAGCTGCAAAGGTGGCTGTGTTGGGGGCTGTCTAGGAGGGGCAGGCTCACCCTCTAAATGTGACACTCTGCCCTCGAGCTGGTGTATCTGGCCTTGAAACCCCTTATTGAGCCCCCTACGTACCACATCCAGGACTGTACGACAGTGGACAATTTCCTCTCTGGACCTGCTCCCAGGGGGGGCAAGCCCCATCCTCAGTGGTGGTTCCACCAGATGGTGGCGCAGAGCCAACAGAGGTGGAGGTCCAAGGCTTGGCCCCAGATGTGCTGGTTCCTGGTGACATGGCCAGCTGAAGTGGGACAGGAGATTCTGCCGGGGCCTCCAATCCCATACAGCCTATGGTGTTGCAGTTTTAACACAAATATGGCTTAGTAATAGTCAACAGCATTCAGGATTACTTATAACAGCATGCATAGATATGACCATCCACCTAACACAACAGATGGCATACATTTGCAGAGGGAGCACAACACATGCATATATACTGCATGACATCTGTACAAAGTATAGAAGACTTGTTACTGCAACTAGGAACAGTGGCCCATTATTGGTATGTCACTGTGAGAACCTCAGACAGTGACTGCCATACCACTGTTTCATGTGGCATATGTCCAATCAGGGATGTGATGGCAGTAACTCTCATCACTATCACCATGTACTGACTGCAATCCTCACACTATGCTTCTGCAGTTCACAGATGTGTGTTCAGTGAGTAACACAAGAAACAAATGCTTCCACACACTGACCAATCCACAGATGGCCCTACAGATGGGAGTTCCCTCACAAACAGAGCACTGTCTTGTCAGTTTTAAAACATGCAGAATAGCCATTAACACACACAACTTGTTAAACTGGCAGTAGTCTCAATGAAGCATAGCTACACTTACATGCTGTAGTCATGTCTGGCACATCACCCTCCTGTCTTTAGGCTATTTTCCACTGTGTATGTTGTTTGAGGAATATCCAGATATCATCTGTGATGCTGTTTACCAAACACCAGATCCAGGTTCCACTCACAGCGAGTGTCATGGGCAAACACCAACATGGTGTTCCTAGATATTGTACTGTGTTTCCATGTGATTGGCTATGGGAACGTCACCACAGCTGTTCTACATGAAATCAGCTAGAGGAGGACTGCAATAGGTGCAGAAGCCATCACCTGATCATGACCATCATTTACAAAACACAAGCTGCTGCTGAGCAGGTGTACAACTCCACATCCACCAGAGAGTGTGTGGGAGGGACAGACAGAGGCAAAGTACATCAGAGAAGGGCTTGGAGACTAAAACCCAAACATTGTCTGTCACACACCTACCAGTACAGGGGTTCAATCCCCTGACTGACTAGCAATTATTATTACAATTGCATGCAGTTACTCCATGTTCCACATAGCTGACATGTTAGTGTGCTATAAGAACATATATATGTGCTGGTGAGTGACATCTGCAACAGAGATATAGTAGACATACATTAGGTGTAGCACACATGGCTGTCCACATGAACGGATGTCATTGTCAACACAACCACACTCTCTAAGGGACTCAGACACATTGCCACACTTTGCCAGGCTCACAAATCCACTTCCAAACTACTTAGTTTGCCACACTGTAGTAATGTAGTAATGCACAGGTACTACATGCACCACAGGGGATATCCTGAGGTTCTATGGGCTAGGGCATGTGAACGTGTCTGACATCAGTCGGTATGCCAATGGGAGTTATACTGGGTGTGACTGTGGTTGGGAGCATCATTCCCCACACACAGACACAAGGTGCCAGTACTGACATGCATGTGTGCATTGCTTCATGAGTGTGTAGTGGCTGGCTGTGCAAGATGGCTGTACAAGGCTGGGTGAGGGGTAATCCTTAGCATCATGCTACCTGACAATGGTGTGCAGTGTGGTTTAGGGGTGTAGTGTCTGCAATGTCCCACACAGATGGGTATTGTATGAACTGGCCTGTCATCCTGGTAACCATTGTGTATGGCCATTGCTTTGTAATGCATGCCATGTCTGTGTTTGATAGTCCTTGACATGGACATTGCCTGGGATGTGCATGTCCCACAATAACGTACAGTGACATGTACAAGTGTACCTGGTTTGGCTGGCACATGTTGCGTACACAGACTATCAGATATGTCAATACTGGCCTGGTGTGGCAGGACCTGCTAATAGACAGCAGGTTGACCCTGTACCTGCATTGATAGCATGATACAGGTATTCTCTGGTGTCAGTGGCATCTGTCCATGCAGGGCATGTGTGTAAGGCATTGTATGACCTTTGTGGATCACATTTGATGGCACCACATATGCTAGAGGCATCCAACTGTGAACATAGTGAAGGCACATTGTCTGCAATTATGTACCTATTGTACTGATGGGCAGGATACCATGCCCTCTGCAGCCCACTGCAATCACACCATGCCTACTATCTGTCATCAATGTGTAGGGTACTAGCAACATAGCGGAATATTCTAGGCAAGTGTGTCTGTGTATGACACATGGGTTCAGAATGTATTCCGGGTAATAGTAGGGTTGCATACTTTGTTCACCAGGCCTTTTGCCAGATGTAGGGGTATGGCTTGCCAACACAGTCCCTTGGCTGATTGACATCTGTACTCCTTGTGAGGTGGACATTGTGACATATAATACGGACACCATATAGGAAAACTACAAAAAACATGCCCCAACAAGTCCAGTGGTTAGACATTCACAGCCACCTCCACACAGGCTCTGACTGTCAAACACACACACACCTGCCATGTCTTGGAATAGAACCCTTACCTAACTAGTTTATCACACTACAGCATTATGCAGTTACAGCACACACTGAGATTACTGAGTTACAGTAGCCCCAGAGGTGTATTTCTAGGTGGGTGACATCAGCAGGATTGCCAAAAGTGAGTATGTGAATTGTAAAGAGTGTGAATACTCTAAAAGGCATTGTTTCTTTCTCAGACAGACAGACACATACACAGTTGGCCTGTCTTGGAATAGAACCCCTACCTAACTAGTTTATCACACTACAGCATTATGCAGTTACAGCACACACTGAGATTACTGAGTTACAGTAGTCCCAGAGATGTATTTATAGGTGGGTGACATCAGCAGGAATGCCATAGGTGAGTATGTGAATTGTAAAGAGTGTGCATACTCTAAAAAGCATTGTTTCTTTCTCAGACAGACAGACACACACAGTTGGCCTGTCTGGGATTAGAACACCTTCAAAACTAGTTTATCACACTACAGCATTACACAGTTACAGCATGTGTCACAGAGATTACTGGGTTAAAGCAGTCCCAGAGGTGTATTTGTAGGTGGGTGACATCAGCAGGATTGCCAAAGAAGGGCATTTCAAGTGTACTGCAAGTTGTACATGTCTGTTATCCGTGTATACCCGCTGCTTACTGTCACAAAAACACATTTACACCTGTTTACAGCTGCCTTATTCAATCCTAATTGACAGCATCAACAAGGCTTGCAGATCTTGAACCCTGGATCATGATCACTGAGGTCAGTGGACTTACCACTAAGCCATCTGGGTTATATACATGTTTCATGAATTTTATAATGCAGATCTTACTACAGATATTCCACAGTAATGAAAACAAATGGGACCGTCACTTTGTGTACATATGTACAGTACCCTTGAATGTACTGTACCCCGTGGAACAACAAAGACAAGTCTACATCTGTACAACTGTCATAACTACATATATATATATATATATATATATATATATATATATATATATATATGTATATACACACCTATGGGATGTGTATACAGACACACACACACACACACATATATATATGCATATACACAGACACAGCTATAGCCATATATATATATATATATATGTATATATATATATATATATATATATATATATATATATATATATATATATATATATATATATATATATATATATATATATATATATATGTATATATGTATATATTATATATATATATATATATATATATATATATACATAAACACACACACATGTCTGAACACCCTTTGTGACACAGAAGGGTTCCAAAGGAACTGACGTGTACACAAAACAGAGGCATCTCTTGTTTTATAACATTTAAATCTTAATCAGTTCACCAGAGAAAGGCTAGTTGTTGTGTATGTGGAGTTTGTGGTGGGGAATGATGGCTAATGTAATCTACCCTGGGGATTGTGGAGTTAGGGTAGGGGAATGATGGGTATGGACTTACACCCCAGCGACCACTTCTGTGTCATTGCTTGACAGTGGCACAGGAAAATAACATACCCAACTGTAGTCATTCTTGACTGTGTATTCTTTACCATTCCTAACTATGTAATACTTTGTAGGCACCAGTCACAACAGATGGCTACCATAGTGTGCAGCATGTTAAAAAACATTACACATGTGTATGCCTGGCTACTGGGTTGTCACACACACTTGCCAGTATTGTGCATAGATGTCTTACCTATGTAAAGGTAACTAGTACAGTGGTATGCATTTGGGGGTATATGCCACAGAACACATACAGTTACACTTAGGTTCATAGGTTCATAGGTTCATACTAGGCTATCTGCCCGAGGGCATTTACAAGCCTAGCCCATAGTTTTGTGGCTTACACCACCCCTTTAGTATGGGGAACTATACCCATTATTTTGCTGTGCCTCTGTTGAGCAGTGACACTGAGGTAATCCCTGGGGTATATCTGCGATCTCCCATCCATTGGTCAAGATTTCTCTTGAACAAGGCCAGCGAGGTGCTCTGCCTCACATATACCGGGATTTTATTCCACAGCATAGGGTGTGTTTGGGTGTGAATCCTATCCTCCAGCACGCTATTAATAGCCGTGTCGAGGTTTAAGTCTCCCGCCCTTGTGGCTCTGACGGATCTAGATTTTTTGAGGTGAAGCATATTCATCAAATCTGGGTTTGACATGGCCTTGTATGTTAGGCAAAGGTCACCTCTGAGCAAGCGGTAAGCGACTGAATAGAGCTGGAGTTCTTTCAGTCGGGCAGCATAGGACAGATGTTTGAGACCCTTTATCCTTTTGGTGAGGAACTTTTGTGGCCTCTCCAGCTGCTGCAAGTGTCGGGTCAGATACATTCCGAATGGGGCATTGTACTCAATCAAGAACATATCACTTGTGACTATTCAGGAACATACAGAGCAGAGCTGGATTTCCCTGAGTCTGTCAACACAGGCCTTGTGTAGGTCCTATGATCCTGTTATTTGGGTATGTTTGTAGGCATTGCATTAGGTGGACAAGTCTAATGACATACATGCCACGTGGGTTGATGTATGATATGATAGGTGTCATGGGTGACCAGTAGGAAGGGAATATTAACTCTATTAACATAGATATCAAACCTTATGTACTGTTAGCATGCTATCTGCCATGTGCATGTGTGTAATGACTGTAGCCACTTGTATATAGAAAGGATAACGGAAGCTATGGTAATGTCATTTATGTTGTATGAGTGTGGGATGTACATATCCAGGGCAGGTACAGTTAGGTCATATTCAACCATGAGGGTGTTGTTTACTGGTGTACAGCAACAGTCTACTGTGTTAATGCTGACAACATCCATTTGACCCTGGTATGTGTACAACTGAGCTGGTTACAAACAGTGGTATTATTGCATTGCATAACACATTATGTAGCAGTGTCTGCACATGGGTACTTTGCACAATTGATGTAGGCCTAGGTACAGTCCACCAATTGAAGGTTATTGGGTGGTCTACCATACTATTTCATACCACATATGGATGTGTGTTGATAGTCTGGGGACAAGGTGGTGGATGTATATGAGGATACAACCTAGAATGCAGCGTATGCCACTGTCACCTGTACCTGACACATCTGTGATGAGTTATGCTGGAGTAGTGGTCTTTACATGTGAGTAGCCTTTATGAATATGTGGATCCCACCACCTGGAATGGTCCATACCAGTGTTATGGCCCACATGTCTGGATCTGAGTTATATTGTGGTAGTGCAATTGTGCACTACAGAGCCTTCATCCAGGTGTTCCTCACTGCACAGATGTCAGTATTTCCCATTGTAGGTTCTACATTGAGCAAATGGATTACAAAAGCCAACATCTAGCACTGGTTAGCATAAGCATCCAATGCAATTGTCTTGTAGGTGTCAGGGTGTTAATTCTGTGTGTAGGACATTTGCCTTGGAATGGGACTATATGGGTAAATCACGATATCCACACTCACTTGAAACATGGATGCATGTGCTCTGTGCCGAAGGCTTGTCGTTCAGTCATGACAGCCCGGAATGACAGACACTGGACTACCTCATAATAACAGCAGGACATTGGCTCATTGTATTGGTCTAGCAGTTGCCACTCGTACCATGACATCACTGCAAGTGGCAGTAAAGTGCTTGGTAGCAAATGCCACATGTAAAGTGACGGACAGCAGCAGACATTGTGTATATAACCAATGTGAGATATACTTAGTGTAGCAGTCCTGCTAACAATGACAACTACTAACACAGCCGGGAGAGGTCATCTTGACACCTGCACCTTAGTACTATTACACAATGTGGCTCACACATTATGCTTGCACATGCCACTGTTCCAAGTATAATGCCACTGTCCACAACCTGCTATCAAAGTATGCCTTTCAGGGCAGCAAGGTGTGTGACACATGCTGTAGGTAGTATCCGCCTGTGTGTCCCGTTAACCTATTGTCTGTCACGTCCACACATGCATGATTGTGTATACTTAACATATATATGTCAGTACTTCATGTACATGTATGCATGTGTATCACACAGCACAGACAAAGATATATCATTTATGGGCCACATACAGATATCTGGTAGTAAATCAGTATGATGTGTATATATACTGATAGGTAAGATGTACGTAGCTGTAAACATGTGTGTTTACAATAGGAGTCCATTACAACATGTTCTGTACATGTAAGTGTATGAGCATGCACACTGTGGCCTTTTGTGGTTAGAATCCGAGTGCATCCCAAACAGCCCTGTGCTACTAAGTGCATGAGCGTACCCACTGCCACCCTGTGTAATTTGAATCAGTGCATCCAAACAAGCCCTTTGTTACTAAGTGTATGAGCATGCCCAGTATAACATTGTGTAGTTGTAGTCATAGTGCATCCCAAACAGCCCTGTGCTACTAAGTGTATGAGCATGCCCACTGTCACCTTGTGTAATTGGAGTCAATGCATCCAAACAAGTTCTGTGATTCTATGTGTATGAGCATGAACACTGTAACCCTGTATAGTGATAGTAGTTGTCCATTCCACAGATGGGCGTACTCCAGTTCCTGTTCCTGTTGTACTACAACTATACCTCTCAGGCCTACCTATGTACTACCTGCAGATAACATGTCTTGTTTGTGCATACAGGTTGTAATAGACACTTACTTTAAACACACATGTTTACAGCTATGTACATCGTGACTGTCAGTATCCCTGTTGTTGTCCTCAATCTTAGAAGGGCATTCTGACTGGCTTGGAATGTGTAATCTCTGTGGTGTGTCTCGTAACTGCGTAGTACTGTAATAGTGATCTGTAGATAGGCAGGAGTTCTGATCCCACCACTGGCAGCTGTGTGCATGTGTTGGTTTGTGTGAGTGTCAACAAATGGCTGAGTGTGTTTGTGTGCGTCAGCAAATGGCTTTGTGTGTTTGTGTCTGCATCCTGTCAAGACAGTGGGCTTTTCTGCATTCCAAAGAGATACAACCTTTTGCACTGGCCTTTATCCTTGTCAACTGCTAACCCCCCCCCACTGCAAGTAATCAGTCCTGTGATGTCACCCAGCTCAGAAGTGGAATCAGAGTAAGTAACTATACTGTGATGTCACCCACTATGGATGTTACGGCTCTGACCACAGTAGCTTACTACACAGCTATCATGCTCTTGGATCATTAGAACAGTAAACATAATTGAAACATAGGAGATTATAACTGTGATGTGGAAGCTACAAAGTGCATGCAGGTATTGTCATACAGACCTGTGAGTAGTCAACATGTACATATGGGACACTAATCGCAAACACTGACATCCCCCAGCACATGCAACTACACCTGAAAGAGGAAGGCAGAACATCAAGATCAACATGCTGTTAGTGTTGTTACACATGATGCATACCGTCAAACATACAAAATGCATTCTAAAACTGTAATACATGGTACGTCTGCTACCTGTCAACACTATTCAACAATGTTAATCTACAATTGTCTACCTAGTATGTTCACCCTGTGCATCCAACCATATGAGCATATCCCTGCACCGATGGTGTGGATGACAGGGATGCGGCACAGGCATCATTATATGCACAGGGTGATAATGTTTGCCAGAGGCCTAGGCTGCGCCATTGGATGACATCACGTGTGTGTGTTAGGGCCTCTGATATCATTGGGCATGTGTGGAAGTTATGCATGTGTGTGTTTAGGTGCCCTACATTTGTTTCTGGTGTGTGTGTGTGTGTGTATGCATGCACACAGGTCTGGCATGTGGCTGGCCTACACAGGGGTATTATTGACAGCTACAGACTGTACAAGGCAGGTTTCACAGTTCACAGTGTCCGGCCACAGCCACGTGACCTGCGCCTGCCAGGAGTTGCACAGGCACTACCAGGCAGAGGTCCATATTGGGTACTGTCTGATGACACATGTCCACTGTAATCGTGTCCCTGTTGGGACCATCCAGGACCATGTGCACATGGCCAGCTGTGTCCTGGTGTGGACTGCACAGCACCAACTGCACTGCTGCTGCTACGGCCACTATGGGAGTGGGCATGTGCAGTAGCATATTCACGTAGACGTTCAACAGGTGATGTAGCTGACCTACGTCCATGTGCCCAACGCTTCACTCCCACCAGATGTTCCAGCACAGATATTCCACGCTTGAGGATTGACATGCCATGGTCAAGGACTCCCACCATGTCACCCAATCGTCTATCCAAAACATCTGCAGGATGATGGTGAGCATTTGCAATTGCCTGGATGTTGTCAGTTAATGAACGGACAGCAGACCTCTGAAGCCTCAGACTTTCTCTGTTGTGCCATTCAGCACGTACCTGTTTCTCCATTACAGCCCAAAACACGCGTCTGGTGACTCCAGCTGATGTGCTTTGTTTCACAGGGGCATGTTGGATAGTGGTCCTCCTACGAGCAGCACTGGGCACATGCCTGTGTAGGACATCACCAGTTAGTTGACTGGGATCGTGGTGTGCTGGCACACCTTCCATAGTCTCCACACTTCCCTGTTCCATGCTACCACCCACCAACTGTCCTTCCTCTATGGCCAGTGGTGATGGGGTATGTGTAGGCAGGGGAATTGTGTGTGAGGACAAGGGAGATACAGGTTGAATGGCAACCAATGGCACAGATTCAGCAACTGAAAACCCTGCCTGTGCCTCAATAATACTTTCATCATCACTGCTAGCGTCTGTGGGGACACTAACATCAGGTGGACCGAAGGAGGGCAATGCACCTACATCAACACCTGTGAGGGGAAGACAAGACCTGTACATTACAAGTTATATCACACAGACCCACACAGACATATGCTGTGGCACCAAATGGCATGCAACATGCAGGTGATATGGCAGATGGCATTCAGCTTAAACAATTATAGTAGTAGTTATACATCCCTGAGTTGCACATAACAGCATGCATGTGTTATAGCAGATGGCATGCACACTGCACAATTATAGTGATGGTTAGCATACATACCTGTATTGCACCATTTGTGTTAGTAGCTTATGCCCCATACCTGCAACACAATTCATGCACTATGCATCGCTGCACCGCACTGTCATGGTGTGTGCAACATACACCACATGTTAGCAGACCATCGCTGACCTTTGTACATCTGCAACTGATGCTTTGTGTTGGCCACTGCCCCTATGTGTGAGGACATGAGCAGAAGGTATGTCGACTGAATACTTTGTTTGCCTGATCCCTAGCTTGCATATCTCCCCCAAAGCAGTGCATGTCTGTTCAACATTATTCTGCCTACCCCTGAGCTGAGTCTACAGACATTGTGCATGTGGCTGTACACACATGTTTGATATGGTTGTCCCTACTTTACAGTGGTGCCACAGACCAGCATAGGTTTACAGTACACCAGCCTGATGTGTGGCATATGACCTTGCTAATCACATGTAGTATGACATGTCTTCTGCTGATGTGTTGAATGACATGCATACATGTGTAACACAATGGTGTCCTTTCCAATCTACAGTACGGTAATGGTGTCCCAATGCAGGGATGTGTTATACTAACACGGGCCTTCAGCTGACGCAATGTTGTCTGTCTGCCCTACAAATATGCAGTGACATACTGCACATTGAGCTGATGTGCATAGCCATTGCAGGGCAGCATGTGGCTTCACTATTGCTATACAGTGTGAGTTACTGACACAGTTCATAGCCATGACTGTGTTCATTTACAATATATATCTAATGTGGACTGTAGGTGTTTACACACTAAACACTAATATGGAATGTGTGACACAGGTCACAGAAGGGTATACGGATGACACCCCTGCACATCTGCAACCATATTACTGATGTCTGACAACCATGCCCACACATGGCTAACTTAGCAGTACTCTATGTCCCACATGCCATCTATGTACCTCACATACATGAGTAGCAGGCATGACAGTGATGTCTGACACCAGCAAGGTGAATGTACTTATCTGTGGCTTGATGTGGTTGTATGTGTATGTTGTGCAACACATGTATGTATTTGGATACTGTATAGGTGAATGCTTTCATGTCGTGTTATGTGATGGTTTCATGTTATGCCTACACAAGCTGTGCACAGGCCTGGATGATGTTTAATGTTTCACATCTGCAATATTACCATTACACAAAGACCATAGCTGTATTGTGTCAAGCCAGTGTACAATAGGGTGTACACACATGTACATCACTTCTACTGTGTGTGTTGCTTCATGTCTCTGGCCATCCTCCATGACCATGTGTACACATGTTCTGTCCAATGGTTGTGATGGCCATCTATTTCACATGTCAGTGTTATCCCATATGACATACACCCATAAATGTCATATGCTCCACTGAGGACAGGGTTATGCAGACAAAGGGTGGTATGTATGGGATGTGAGACATTATGTTTTGCAGGATAGTTGAGCAGTGTTGCAGTCAGCTCACTACATGTCATGGACATGTCAGATAGCACATGACATTGTGTGACATTCATAGCAAGAGTATAATCCACAAGGGTGTATCCTGTGGGTCGGTCATACTCCACCTCCAACACATTTAAAGTGTGTGCACACATATGCTCTTTGTACAGTACTGTTTGTATTCCCAACATGTGTAATGCTGATGTGTAGTACCTGTTGCTACAGTGAAACACACCTCCACCATTGTATTCACAGTTGTCCACACATCTGGCAATGACAGTTTGGAAGGTTTAGTGTAGGTGCTTAATATAGTTTTCAATTGTTTCACATGGGTAACCACTGTGATGCATTTCAGGTCTGACCAGTGTCTATTAACAGGACCACCATACATTATGTGTACGTGTGTTATGGCACATAGCATACAAATAATATGATCTGTGCATTATCAAGCCTGGTAAATAATAACAATCTCACCTGACACAGGCTGCTGTCACTGCAAAATGCCAGAGGTACCTAAACAGGAGTGTCACAGCAGTAAGGTCATTATCCACACCTGTGTGATAGCTACAGGGTGAAATGTCCATGTTAGCACATAAGCCAGTACAATACACTATACTATGGATTATGCACATCTGTGCATACATAGAGTAGCAGACTATAGTATGTGGCATGTGTGCCTACATGCCTTGCATATGATGTTACATTATATATTGTACAGTAACACATGTAACATTGTGAAATATAGTTGTGTTATATGTGCAGTACTGACTTACCAGGCAACTCTAGGCTCAGTGGTTGAGAGACACCCAACTCCACAATACCAGCTAAAGCTTGTGGATGGAGGTCTGCAGGTGACCCCAGGTTGGCCAGTAGCTCTTCAGTACGTGTGAGTGGGGGCTGGGTGAGTGGCCCTCCACCTGTTGCACCTTGTTCCCTGGTGATTCCATTAGCACACTGTTTCGCCCATCTTATGAGGTCTGTGCAGTGTCGCTGCACCTGCTGATAGGTGTGATTGTGACCGCCAAATCATTTACCCTCCTGCAGAGTTCCTCACACAGGGCATCCTGCTGCTCTGCATCCTGTGACACATGGCTGAAGAGTGTTGAATGGTTGTCGAGGAGGTATGGGATGAGCACCTCATCCTCCAAGTGGGTGTACGCTGGCAGCCTGCTACGTGGCATACCTGGAAGACATAATGATGGAGACAGGTCACAGTAACTCACAGAGAAGTACAGAAGTACAGCTGAACATACACGTGTATCACATTTATTAAGATTACAAATACTTCTTTGCAAATCTACATGACACTAACATCACTGACATGTTTAAGTCACACACATTTGACATTTACTGGTGATGTGATGTTATTACCATATATGTTGATGGCAACGCACGATGCATCGGAGACCATCCAGGTGCAATTAACCATAGGCAAGACTGCTCTGCAATTTGTAGCATGTTACAGGTCACCCTCCCAATCTCAGGAACCTCACATAGCTTTCCTGAAAACACTGGAAGGGATAAATGTATCTCCAAACACCATCATACCAGGTGATTTCAACTACCCGAATATAGACTGGGATCACTACTCAAGCCCCAACACTCTAGCCCAAAGGTTTCTGGAGTTCATAAACTCAAATGCCATGGAACAACTAGTCACCATCCCCACAAGAGGAGATAACATACTAGATCTCATCATCACGAACATGGGGTCACAATGTTCAAGACCGGAAGTATACCCTTCACTGGTGAGATCAGACCATAAACTAATCTCACTGGAAGTCCACATCCCACCCCCACCTGAGATAAAAAAGACCACAGTGAAGAACTTCTCAAAAGCCGACTTCACACTTCTAAAGGCTAGTGTGGTCTCTTTTAAGCCCCCCGAGACTGCGGAAACCATTACTCAAGCCGCTGAATCACTTACAAATGCCTTCTACCAGCACCTACAGGACTGCATGGATCAGGCAATCCCAAACAAAACAAAGACTCTTTGTACCAAAGGCAAGCGTCCAGTTTGGTGGACCCCAGCCATAAACAAGCTCTACAACAAAAGGAGGAAGCTACTACAAGATAGAGCAAAATCCTTAAAAGGGAAACACCCTTGATCATTATAAGTAAAAATTAAGATCTCTCATAAAATCATCCAAGGCAAATTTTGAGAGAAAAGTCGCTAAGGACTCAAAGGACAATCATAAGGCCTTCTTTAGCTATGTTAGAAACCTGGGAGGAAACTCCCAGATATGCTCAGAATTAGTTCAAAATGATGTAAAATTACTGAACCTACAGACATTGCCAACATACTGGCTGACAGGTTCAGTGCAAACTTCCTCCTCCCCAAAAGGTGAGATATCTATACCAGAGAATTATAGCCCCCAAACATCTCTAACGCTCAGGTGAGAACTGCTCTCTCAAGGCAAAAACACAGCATCCATGGGACCAGATGGTGTCCCCGGATGTGTGCTCCACGAACTCAATGAGGAATTAAACCCGCAGTTAGGGCAGCTGTTTAATCTTAGCCTCACCTCAGGATACGTGCCTAAGGGTGGCGTGCGGCAACTGTGGTCCCACTTCACAAAGGAGGTGCCTCCACCGACCCGAAATTACCGTCCCATCAGCTTGACAAGCTTGATCTGCAAAGCTATGGAAAGGATCATAATGGAACTCATAAATAAAGACATAGGAGACTTGCAGACTTTGGATCCGACCCAGTTTGGCTTTGTCAAGGGCAGATCATGCCTTTTAAACCTGGTGGACTTTTTTGAAACAGTCACCAAGGCCATTGATGAGGGAAAGGCAGTCCACACAGCCTACCTCGACCTGGCAAAGGCTTTCACACAATACCCCATTCAGGTATCATTGAAAACGTCATCAGCTTAAATGTAAACCCATACGTCACAAGATGGGTTGCAAATTGGCTAAGTGACAGAACCCACAGGGTCAGAGTTGCTGGCGCCATGTCAGACTCAAAGCCTGTCACAAGTGGTGTCCCACAGGGCTCAGTCCTGGGCCTCTCCTGTTCGGCATCTACTTTTCAGAAGTACAAGCAAACACAGGAGGATTATGGCTGACAAAATTTGCAGATGCCTGCAAACTGGGCGCCATAGTTGAGAACACATCTGACACAGATATCCTTCAGAAGGGTCTTATAGAAACGGAAAACTGGTGCCAGAACCATGGCCTAAAGTTAAACGCCAAAAAATGCATAGTCATACCCTTCGGGAAAAACAAGGTTACCCCAAGCTACCATATAGGCGGCAACCCACTAAGCACAGAAGAGGTTATCAGGGATCTGGGTACCCAGGTTGACAGTAACCTTTCATTTGATACTCACGTTGCCAAAGTAGTTAGGAAGACCTTCCACATTGCCCACCTGATCATGAAGGGATTCACATCTAGATCAAGGGAAGTCATCGTTCCCCTGTACTCATCACTCATCAGGCCAATGATTGAGTACAATGCCCCATTCGGAATGTATCTGACACAACACCTGCAGCAACTGGAAAGGCCCCAATAGTTCCTCACCAAAAGGATAAAGGGTCTCAAAAATATGTCCTATGCTGCCCGACTGAAGGAACTTCAGCTCTACTCAGTCACTTACCGTCTGCTCAGAGGTGACCTGTGCCTGACATACAAGGCCATGTCCAACCCAGAATTGATGAACATGCTTCACCTCAAAAAATCTAGATCCCTCAGAACTACAAGGGCGGGAGACTTAAACCTTGACACGGTTATTAATAGGATGTGCTGGAGGGACAGATTAATCACCCAGAGACTCCCTATGCTGTGGAACAAAATCCCGGTACATATGAGGCAGAGCACCTCGCTGGCTTTGTTCAAGAGAAATCTTGACCAATGGATGGGAGATCGCAGATATACCCCAGGGATTATCTCAGTGTCACTGCTTGATAGAGGCACAGCAAAATAATGGGCATAGTATCCTCCAAACTAAAGGGGTGGTGAAAGCCACAAAACTCTGGCTAGGCTTATAAATGCCCTTGGGCAGATAGCCTAGTATGAACCTATGAACCTATGTGTGTGTCATTTGATAACATTGCTCATACTCCATGTGGATGTTGTCTTGACGTGGGCATGTCTGTTTGCCTGTACTGGTGTTCTTACCTATCAGCACATGCCTGGATGTGTTCATATTAATGCAATCGACCTTAATGCTGTGTATATGTCACATATATAGTCATACATAGCCTTTAGGGACGTGACCTGTGACCCTGCAGACTCGCTCATAGAATGTTTTACATGTATGTGTTTTGCCATATACATCTACATGGCACTGTACAGCTATGTAGCATCCTGACATGTATTGCCTGTGTTGCACATGTGAAACACATGGGACAATAGCTAGCCTGATGGTATTTGCAGGGTTGGATGTCAACTATAGCATGTATGGTCATAGTGAACTAGTAGACTATATGCTCTGGGCCATCTATGAGCCTAGCAGACAGGTTACCTATCTGTAGGCAACAGACAGGTAATTTTCAGTGGCCAGTTCAAGCAGTGCCACAAAACTGATCCACAGGGTTACTGATATATTTGGCATGCGGTCATCACACCATGTCACAGAGAGGGGCAATGTGCAGCTTCACTGGACAGGGATGCATAGTATGGCAAGAGTATGTTACGTGTATGGGACAGAGATCTGTCAGGCATGTTGTGATCCTTGTACTAGAAAGGTAGATGTCCATGAAGTATGTATTTATATGGGATTAGGATGTGTTAAGTGTAGCATGTCCAACATCTCTGGGTTGGACACGGCTTTATTCAGGGTAGGCTGCATGCTACATAGTGGAGCTAGGGATTGGGAAGGGCAGTGTAGGCCATCTACACATGGGCAATAACCCTTAAAGAAAATATGTGATCTATTATGGGTCACATGAGTGTTGAGTATGGCTGAACAATTATCTCTATATTCATGGATGGCACCCTGTCATGATTAGGGGTGCCACATATGACCACCTGACTGATGTGGTGAAGTAACCATCAATGGAATGACTACTGTCCAGCTGCATCCCATACACACACAGTTGCCATTATGCTAACCGCTGACTAGGTGGTATTTCATGGGTACAAGGTTTTTAACATAGGGGATGACAATGCAATACTTAGCTGGGGATAGTGGTGTGGCCATACGTCACACACCACACATCTGACACACAAAGGCCCTTGTGTATGTTGAACGCAGCACACATTGAGTCAACTATTGCTCCTAGTTCATAGTCATTTGCAAACATCCATAGGCAGATGCCTTCTGTGTTAGTCTGTGTGGTATAGATAACAAAGAGGGGGAGTACCAGGAATGAACCCTGTATTACTGTGGCTGGCACTGGTTTGATGTGTGTGTATTAGTCAGACACCTTCTGTAGTGTTGGTTCTGCCAGCAGTCCAGTTGCCAACCACTCCTGTGACATAGGAATATATACACCTAGTTTACTGAGTATAGCTGGAACACATTATGGGTGATGGTGTCCTAAGACCTGGCAAAATCATGGTATGCTGTGTGAATTAACCTTACTGTCATCTACATCTGTACTGAGTACATCAAATACATTGATGATGGTTCATGGCCTTACAGACCAGACTCAACAGGGTATTAGTGCACTATTTCCCATTATCAATGGTGTCCCCCCCTTTGAGGGGGGTGATAACTGTTGCTGTGCACCATTCAGTATGTACAGAGCCTGACATGGAGCTATGATTGAACATGATGTGTATGTGGAGAGCTGATTGTTCTTACATTTGTGTAGGATACACCCTCGGATGTTGACAGGTCCCATAAAAGCTGTATGTATGGCTTTAGAGAGTGCAGCTTGTACCTGCATAGTTGTTATTACAGGGGCTCTGTAGTGTACATGGATATATAACTATGTGTACCTGTTGGGTGGGAGGTGGGAGTGGGTTTTGGTTCTCCGAGACCCTATCTGGATGAACGGGTGCTATTTCTGTATGTGCAGTACTTCCCATGCCATAGTGTTGTGCAGCACGGCAGGTCTTGTCATTGCCATTATGATTAATGACACAGCTATAGAATGCTCTGTTCTTGGCCTCATAATATGTGGCTGATTAGTTTCACAGTAGCTTTGTGTGGTTTTATATGGTGTATCTGCATCTTACTGAGACTGACCAGGGATCACCTACACTCATGTCTGTTCACTCTTGCAAAAGTTACTACCTTCTGTGGTACAGTTTAAAGCATGGTACCACAAGTTTGCCTTCCTATTTGTGTTTGGTTGAATCTTGGTTCTGTTTCAATGGCACAAGCACTGCATGTATGTGACTGCTTAAGGTTCATTTGTATAGGATTCAGCATTTGCACATGCATTGTCCATCTGCATGGGTGCCATGACAGTCACCACTTTGCTCTTAGGAAGCATAACATTGGCTTTGGAGACTGACTATGTGTAGTATACTGTTAGCCCTGTTTGTGTGACTATTGTGATCCAGGTCATTGGGGTTGATGGAATCCAACATGCATTGAGCGCAGGTGTTGGTACATGAGGAGTCTTCCCAGTTCATAATGGAATAGTTGAGAGTAGCCATTATTATGGTTTTCTGTCTCAAACCTAATCTTCCCCATTACAGCACATTATGACAGTTGGGAAATCCGTGGCATGGTGGGAGATCTGTCGCAAGGTGCAATTTGAATTCCACTTTGGCACAAAGGTAGTTGCTTAGCATAATGCATCTGAAGTTATGCAGGTGCAACTAGTGTGGGGGTGTACATATCCTTCAGGAATATGGACACACCTGTGGCCCATGTGTTCCAATAAAGGATAATGGGCAAGAGGTGAGATATGTTATAACATGGCATGCAGGTGTGCTCTCCGGAGCATTGAAACATGTTTCAGCCACTGCACAGATATGTTCTCCATGTTAGGGATTGATACATGTGTGTCCATATAGTGTTTCTGACATGTATCATTGTGTAGCGAGACCCGCAGTTTATTGCTTGGCTGTCCCTGTAACAGCAGTGGACATTCACTTGAACTGTGCATGATGAAGGCACTATAAGGGGAGCATGAGCCCAAGGCAGTATCCAGATTCCCAGGAGTGACAGATGCAGGCCCTGTCTGGCAAAGCATCATGGTCTGTCAACCATGTTATCCCAGGCAGACAGATACTGGATACCCTTTGACTTGCACCACTACATTAGACAATTGTGGAATACAATCCTTTTGCCCCTGTACTGCAGTATCATTCTGGCCAATGGCAGAATGCTATCCAGGCCTTGGGGCATACCTGCATGGGCTACAAGACGTGACAGTTCCTACATGTGTTTCCATGCAGTCCAGGCTACTGCATCACATGTCCTGGACAACAATATGGAATATGCCAGAACCATGTGTATAGTTCAAAAGGTGATCTGAGTGTATGGGTATGTGGCTAATTATGGCAGACAGGCAGCTGACAGTATGTATGCCCTCGTATAGGTTGGTGTGTAACATAGTGCTAGAGTTTGCATTCACAAATGAGTACTGTTGGGCATGTTTCCGGCCACGTGTTCTGAGGTGTGGCACAATTATGCAAACTATGTCATACAGTTTGTGTATTTTGTTGCCTGTCTCTTCCAGCTTGGGAGGTCACTTGTTTGGCCAGATACTTAGAAGCATCTGTGAATTAGTGTGATTTCTGGTAGTGTGTGTGTGTGTCTTTACTGTGTTCTGGTAAGGGTATGTGTTGGTTGTGATGATGAGATGCATGTGTTAACCTACACCTCATGACTGTCCAGTCCAGTCATGGCTGTAGACTGGACTGCCTTCCAGCCTACCCATGTAGCTGCATCCCAGACAATGTGTGGGGTGTGGTGTTAGATGGGTTTGGCAGTGTACATGGCATAGAGATTACATTCCCCAGGATGGCCACATACACAAAGCTGACATTAGTAAACACCAGTAGCTGACTAGTGGACATGTCAGTATGAGCATTCAGTACTACAAGTACCAAGTACTGTATTTAGTTTACTTATTGCTTATGAAGATGTTTTAGACAGTGATGCTCACATGTAAATATTTGTGTTATGGACGTGACAACACTGGCTATTACGGAAACATTGTAGCTACCTTTAGCAGCAATCCTCCTCTGAGGAGCACATCACATTCTGATAGTTGATTACAGATGATGCAAGTGTCTACAGGTCTGTTTCCTTCTCTGGGTATATACTCACATATCCACCAGGACTATGAGCTTTGTTGGGCACAGACATCCACTCCCCAAACAGAGTCATGTATCAATAGACTCTGATGCCACTATCAACATGATCAGGATATATTCACATAGTGTAACCCATCACCTATGAAGTGGCTATTACACATGGGCAGCAGTCTCCTACATCTTTCACTCCTACTGCAGATGTTACACTGGAGTTAAAGATGATATGCAACCTGTTTCATTACCAGTACTACGCACTACCTTACATACAGTATGTGCAAGCGGCTGTTAGGTTGGCAATGAGAGGTTAGGCTACGCAAACCTGGTAGTTCAACCAGTGTGTCTCTACTCTCAATATCCACTCTATGTAGGTGTGCACATAGCCATTTGGCCCAGCCGTGTAACAAGGATCACTACAAATTTGCATAACATGTACACATGCACAGCTGTTATTGCTTGCAAATGATACTAGAGAGTTCTAGCCTGGTAACAAAGGTCACTACACATTTGCATAACATGCACACATGCACAGCTGTTATTGCTTGCAAACGATATTAGAGAGGTGGATATTACATGTGTTATGTGCATGGATAGTTACCTAGCTCTTCCAATTATATTTGCTATCATGCTGCTATACTGTCAGATAAATACAAGTGATAAGTATCCTGTTATTGAGTATTGTAATTGTCAATAGACATAACTACTGTTTGCATAACATAACAGAAATGCTATGTAGAATGGAATACAGATCTGCCTAAAATGCTGTACATTACACAGTTATTGGCACAATATCCCACAATGCAAACCATATTTGCACAGTAAGCCCACCTTTGACATGTTCATCTTACTTATACACCCATACATATGTCGACTGTTACAATATATCGACATATACTATTCCCTGTTACAGCACATACTTGTTGGACCAATCCTGACACTGACAGTGGCTGGAAGCGAATTGGTGAGTTCCAAGCCCATATCATCCCTTGTGGTGTATGAGGAGTTTGCCTTGTGACCTACAGCAGTACACACATAGAATACTACAAGCATTACTACTGCTCAACAATACATCACTACAAGATGATCGAAGGAAGGATACTGAGGAAACTCGGAGCTATAATATATAACATTACATATCCTGTTTTTTGCTTATTTTGTTCTTTATTTCTTTGTTATTTATAGCACTTTGTGTACTGTGTATTTTTCTAGCTAGTTTCACTGTATGTGAGGTATTAAGTGGAAATTGTCCACTTTTATTAAGCATCTGTTGGGTTGTTTGTTTGTAATAACTTGTTGCAGTTAAACTCTTTTTTCTAGAGCTCCTTTAGCTGTTTAAAACTTTCATTTAAAGGCTCACTGCTGCTTTTCAGGTGTGAGAAACATTTCTGCAGTTTGTTTCCCATCCTGTTGGTATAGTGTTTTTATACTTGGTGGCTTTGCAGTTGTCCGCCCCTAGTGTAAATTTGATCTGGGACCCTCCTCCCAGTCTAGTGTCATTGCCTCATTCTACCCAGTACAGGGAGAACATTTGAGAAGGCCTATCAGCTTAGTTTCTGCTACTCCTTTCTCTCTGTCCTTTCTCTCCTTCCACTTTAAAAAAAAAAAAAAAAAAAATTTATCTGCTTTTACTGTATTTGTGTTTCTTCCTACTTTATTTTGCTTTTGCGTCATCTTAAAAGTACTCAATTGTATTCATTACTGCTTGGTGTAACTCATTCTAAGCCTTTTAGTTTAAGCACTTGATATTCAGATCAGTTGTTTTACATTAAGAAGGTTTGTGGCCTGCACTGTGGTGGCAGGACAGGTAGCTTACATCCTTCTAAGTTGGGAACTGCTGATTGAGGGCTCAGTGTCTGTTATTCTAAAAGTGTATTAGTTCTGGTTTAAGCACTTGGGCTTCAGGCAAGTTATTTTACATTAAGAAGGTTCATGGTCTGCACTCTTGTGGGAGGAGAGGCTGGACTCTGACCTTCTGAGCTGGGAATTTCTGGTTAAAGGCTTATAGTGCCTGCATATTTGAACTGTTTCTTACTGAAATTGGTACACCTTGTTTGCTGTAGCATAGACTAGATCCAGGCCTGCTGATTCTAGCTTTGTTTGTATGCTTGTTGTTTGTTTGCTTATTTCCTTGAAATGCTAATTTCACCTAAAATGCAGCTTTTCAGTGCTTCTGTGGATCCCTAGTGATATCTGCATTGCTTACTGTACTTATTTCCTTGTTTCACTTGAAAGAAAGTTACTGTTTGTCATTTTTGCATTTAAGTTACCTGTAACACATTGCATTTAAGTTACCTGGCACTTGCTCACTAAGTCAGCACTAAAAAATTAAAAGCACTACACCCTCACAAATTCCCTTGAGTACCTTGTTCCCCATTGGCCCTTTTTTTCAATTATAAAGGAATTCCCAATACTATTCTAGCATGTCCAAAGGTCAGTTGTCAATATCATCTCCGGTCCAGCTGGTGAATCTGGGAATCTTGAGGCAATGTTACAACTGCCTCATGTACACAGACAACCCTCTCCTCCTCCCAACAAATTCCAACACATGTGAGAGATGCAACCATATAGCCAAACTGGAGGCTAAGCTCTCTCAACTCAGTACTGGCATAACCAGTCAGGAGAAGGAAACCACACTCACTACAATTTCAGTCTCACATAGACCTACCACGACAGCAAACCAAACACATAAACACACAAAAACATACACGGAGGCTCTAAATAAAAATCTGCCTAATCAGCAGAGCCCTCCAAAGCAGACACCCAAGCAACCGCTACCCCAAAACAAAACACGTGCAACACATAGCTCACAAAGCCAGTGTGCTGAACAGTCACAGCCCTTAAGGCTAAACAACACACCTGATACACTTGTAATAGGTGACTCTATCGTCAGGCACACTGACATCCTGCTCACCAGGCTGAACAAGGAGAAGGTCACGGTGAGCTGCCTGTCGGCACTAGGATCCGCCACATAACACAAGCACTCAGGTCACTCCAAGGCAAGTACAAATATGACTCAGTCATTGTCCATGCTGGTGTGAATGACCTGAGACATACCTCCCTGGACTACATGAAAAGAGACATAGAGGAGCTCTCTGAGCATGTAGCCCAGGCCGGTATGACCCTGACCTTGAGTAGCATCTTACCCTCACCAAGAATGATGCCACAATATGAAGACAAGATGATCAATTTCAACAATTGGCTTAAGTATTGGTGTCATTCAAAGGGGATCCAATGCCTGTCAGCCTGGGATGACATGCTCGACAAGCCACGATGCTTCTCTAGGGATGGCTTGCACCTGTCACCCCTGGGCTTTCGGATATTGGCAAAGGCTCGTGCAACCCCCATAGTGCCTTTTTAGGCAAGGCTCAAAAGACAAACCCACCTCCATAAGTATCACAAGGGATAAGAAACTAAGAGTAATGCTACTCAACAGCAGAAGTCTAAACCTCAGGATGCACACACTCGAAACTCTCCTTAGCATGGAGAACATCGATATCTGTGCAGTAACAGAAACCTGGTTCAAGGCTCCGAGAGCACCCCAGCACTACCAGATTATACCTCATACCATGCTTTTCGCCTCAAAATCGGACTGAACCACAAAAGGAGGGAGTATCAATATTCGTCAAAGATACCCACACCTCCAGGTTGGTGGCACAGCACGAAGCATCAGAGACTATCAATGTGCAACTAACAGTGGGTAAAACTGCCTTCCAGTTTATAGCCTGCTACAGACCACCCTCCCAAACCCAGGAACCCCACTCGGCCTTCCTGAGAACACTGGAAAATATGAAGGTCTCTCCAAACACCATTATATTGGGCGACTTCAACTACCCAAACATAGACTGGGAGCATTACTCTAGCTCCAACACCCTAGCCCAAAGGTTCCTAGAATTTATAAACTCAAATGCTATGGAACAACTTGTTACCACTCCCACAAGAGGGGAAAACATACTGGATCTGATCATCACCAACATGGGGACTCTATGCTCCAGACCAGAAGTGTATCCCTCACTGGTAAGATCAGACCATAAACTAATCTCACTGGATATTCACATCCCGACCCCACCCACTGCCCAGAAAACCACAGTGAAAAACTTCTCTAAAGCAAATTTCACACTCCTCAAAACCGAGGTGGAATCCTTCAAAGCCCCCGGGCCTGTGGAAAATACGGCTCAGACTGCCAAATCCTATATAACCGCATTCTATGAACACCTTCAGGAATGCATGGATCTTGCAATCCCAAATAAAACCAAGACCCAATCCTCCAAAGGCAGATGTCCTGTCTGGTGGACTCCAGCCATAAATAAACTATACAATAGAAGGAGGAAGCTACTACATGATAGAGCAAAATCCCAAAAAAGGAAGGCATCTCTGATCAGTATTAGCAAAAACTACGGGCACTCATAAAATCATCTAAGGCCAGCTTCGAGAAAAATTGCACAGGACACTAAGGATAATCACAAGGCTTTCTTTAGTTATGTTAGGAACCTGGGTGGAATTCCCAGATATGCTCAGAATTAGTGCAAAATGACAAAAAATACACGAACCCACAGACATTGCCAACATCCTAGCTGACAGGTTCAGCGCAAACTTCTCCCCCCCCCCCCCCCAAAAGGGCAAAAATCTATCCCCGCAGAGTGCTGCCCCCCTGCCATCTCCGGTGCTCAGGTAAGAGCCGCCTCCAAAGCAAAAACACAGCATCAATGGGACCAGATGGTGTCCCGGCTGCGTCCTACATGAACTCAAGAAGAGCTAAACCCAAACATAAAACTACTGTTCAATCTCAGCCTTACTACAGGATATGTACCCAAAGAGTGGCGTACAGCAACAGTGGTCCCTCTCCACAAAGGTGGTGCCTCAACGGATCCTGGAAACTATCGCCCCATAAGCCTGACTAGCTTGGTCTGCAAAGCTATGGAAAAGATCATCATGGACCTCATAAATAAAGATATTGGGGACCTACAGACACTGGATCCTACCCAGTTCGGCTTTGTTAAGGGCAGATCCTGCCTCTTAAACCTGGTCGATTTCTTTGAAACAGTCACCAACGCCATTGACGAGGGGAAGGTGGTCAACACAGCCTACCTGGACCTCGCAAAAGCCTGCGATACAATACCCCACTCGGGCATTATAGATAAGCTCACCAGCTTAAATATAAACCCCTATGTCACTAGATGGGTTGCAAACTGGCTCAAGGACAGAACCCACATGGTTAGGAATTGCTGGAGCCATGTCAGACTCCAAACCAGTTACAAGTGGCATCCCACAAGGCTCAGTCCTGGCACCTCTCTTGTTTGGTATATATTTCTAGGAGGTACAGGCCAACACGGAAGGACTGTGGCCGACCAAGTTCACAGATGACTGCAAACTGGGCACCATAATTGACTCTCCAGCTGACACAAGCATCCTCCAAAAGGGCCTCATAGAAACCGACAACTGGTGCCAGAGCCATGGCCTCAAGCTAAACGCCAAAAAGTGTATAGTCATCCCCTTTGGCAAAAACAAAGTGCCCACAAATTACCACATAGGTGGTAATCTGTTAAGTACAGAAGAAGTAATTAGGGACCTGGGGACCCAAGTTGATAGCAATCTCTCATTTGACAACCACGTGGCCAAAGTGGTTAGAAGAACATTTTATATAGCTCACCTAATCAGGAAGGGATTCACATCTAGATCAGGGGAGGTCATCGTGCCTCTTTACTCATCTCTCATCAGGCCCATAATTGAGTACAATGCCCCTTTTGGGATGTACCTTACCAGACACCTGCAGCAACTGGAAAGACCCCAAAAGTACCTCACCAAGAGGATCAAAGGGCTCAAACAGATGCCATATGCTGCCCGGTTAAAGAAACTCCAGCTCTACTCAGTGGCATACTGCCTGCTCAGAGGCGATCTGTGCCTGACGTATAAAGCCATGCCCAACCCGGAATTAATGGACATGCTGCACCTCAGAAAATCCAAATCCCATCGAGCTACGTGCTCGAGAGACTTGAACCTCAGCACTGAAATAAATAGGACATGCTGGAGGGACAGATTCATAACCCAGAGGCTCCCTTCACTCTGGAATAAAATCCCAGTCCAGGTTAGGCAGAGTCCCTCATTGACTGTCTTCAAGAGGAATCTTGATGAGTGGATGGGAGATTGTAGGTTTACCCTGGGTATCACTTCTGTGTCACTGTTAGACAGAGGCACAGCATACTAACCTCGAAAAAGGGCATAGCAAAATTAATTTAAAATGGGTGACGAAAGCCAAACACACTCTGGCTAGGCTTATAAATGTCCTAGGGCAGATAGCCTAGTATGAACCTATGAACCTATGAACCTATAGCTATTTCCATTATATGCATTGATTACACTGTAATTCTTACAGAACAGGTACTACATACACAGACATACTACATACACAGACATACTACATACCTTCTTAGTAATTGGAGGTGGTATTGACTAGTATAATACTCATTTACGGTTTGTCTTTCAGTGTTTTGTACTGTCCTACAGGTAGATACAGATGGTTTGAATGTGTGACAAGGCAATCTTTTATAGTTACAGATCAGTAACATGTGCTTTCCCAATAACCAATTGGTGTTTCTAAGTAGCTAATTACATGCACATCAGCTGTGCTGCTACTGCCTTAGCCAATACCATGGCAACAGTGGAGGATAATTGACTTGGACGTTGTCCCTTTGCTTACTTGTGAGGAACACAGCCTGGAAGTGTTGTTTGAAATCTATTGCAACAGCTGTATAGAGATGAATAGTAATATATTGTGTGTAATGCCTAGAGGATTTGGTCTAAATGTGAGTACTGCTGTTATATTTCTGAACATTGCTACTTGTGCAGGCTTTGTCTGTACCTAATACTTCTGCAAATGTTTCAGTCTGGCCAGGATGTTTGACAAGCTCAAGGCTGCATAGCTATGCATATAATGTTAGGGGTTTACAGTGTGCTTACCAGACATATTTAGTTTGGTGTTAATGTGCATCATACTGTGCTGATAATCAGTACTGTAACACTTCCCGGTGTACAAACCTTTCAACACTCTGAAACGAGATTAGTCCATACAAAACCTATTACATCAGCAGCTGTTCAATTGTATAACAGCAACTATTTCACATAGGGCCATGTTAGTGTGTCTGTGTCCAGGTATGTTAAGGTTTCAGCAGATGTTGTACAGTAGTTGAATAATTGGTTATGGTATGACAGTATGTATTGATGTAATTATTTTGGATGTGGGGTAGATGTTGGTGGGTGTACATAGCACATGCAGGTGTGTAGGAACACCTTTATACGTCTATATGTGTGTGGGTGTTCTTTCCCTATGTGAACACCTATCCCTTAGTGGACTAATACTATGGTAATTGCAGGCTGATTCATTAAGGCACTATTAAATGCTTTCTGTATAGCATGCAGGTACTGTTAGTCCTTGAATCCTTTTGGCAATACATCGGAATGTAATAAAGTTTTGCAAAATGAAAGCTGTCTGTGTATTTCTGTCATGGATATTTGCAGTCATTGCAGTTGTGTTGGTGACTGTGTCCATAGAACATATTTGTAATAGTGTATTGGCACATACTCTTCATATGTTATGTTCATATTGTTTGGAGGGGTGGAATGTGTGATTGCTATGGTCCATGTTATACTCAGATATGACCACTTTGGATGCTGTCTACACATGTATGTATGTATATATGTATATATATATATATATATATATATATATATATATATATATATATATATATATATATATATATATATATATATATATATATATATATATATATATATATATATATATATATATACACACACACAGATATATATATATATATATATATATATATATATATATATATATATATATATATATATATATATATATATATATATATATATATATATATATATGTATATATATATATATATATATGTGTGTGTGTGTATAGATATAAAGTATATTATACATTATTGCATAAGTTTATCTGTACCTCCATAGATGTGTAGATGTTTTTAACCTATCTATATATCTACATATATATGTAGATCTGTATATATCGACATGTCTCTATGTATCTCTCTATATCTATATATCTATATCTATATATATGAGCATACACCTTTATTGGGTACATGGCGGGTTGTCCTATTTCAACACATTCCACCCTTTTGTGTTTTAACCTGTCTGCATACACAACTGGGATCGGTACATCTCAGGTAGCTTATGGTGTTACTCTGAGGATGGAGTACATGGTTGCAGGTTCTTATCCTGGAAGGTGCTATTATTTTACCTCTCAGAGTAGGCACTGGTAGGGAAAGTGTGAATAACCACATTTAAGTGGTTGTAAGCAGGTTTGCCCATGGTCTGCATGACGTTAAACAAGCAAAGGTTAAGCCTGTGAAGCGCTTCTCCATTTACCATGTTTAAGCGCTTACCATCGCATAAACCCGTGGAAACCTGCTTACAACTGCTTAAAAGTGCTTTAATCCACCTGCATCGAACAGCCCTTATTCTGGCCCTCAAAATAACTTAACAGCCCTTGGACACAGGACCATGAACACCACAGTCACTGACTTTACCACTAAGGCATCTGAGATATGTACAAATATTTTGGTGTTTAGCATATACATTTTACTACAGGCATTCCTCACTATTGAAAACAAATGTGACAGTCAGTTGGTGTACATATGTCTGATATATGTAATGTTCATATTTTTGTGAAATTAGGTGTTGCAATGTGACATGACAGGGTGTATTATGAATGAGTAAGGTTCTTGTTTTGTGTCCTTTTTATATTGTCCCCATACTCCATGTATGCCCCTCCAGTTCACTTATTGGACATCCGACCCAGGCCCTCATTGATGCATGATTGCATTACTCATCATTCCTCCCCACCCCAATCTTCACATACACAACAACCACCCCTTCTATGGTGAATTAGGTTAATATTAATAGTTATAATACCAGAGCTGCATGTGTTTTGTGTACACTCCAATTCCTTTGGGTTGCTTCTGTGTCATGAAGTGTGTTCATAGATGTTTATATATATATATGGCTATTGATGTAACTGTATAATATATATATATATATATATATATAAATATACATATAAATCTTTATATTTATATCTATGTGCAGACATCACTGATGTATATATATATATATATATATATATATATATATATATATATATATATATATATTTCATATTAATTTGTAACAGTAATACATATGTAGACTTGTATGTGTTGGTTCACAAGCTACAGTACATTACAATGTACTGAACATATGTACACAAAGTGACTGTCCCATTTGTGGTCATTACAGTGGAATGCATATGGTATAAGGTGTAGTCTCAAGACTGCAAAACATGTATGTGTCTCAGATGGCTAAGTGGTAAGTCTCATGACTGTAGTATTCATGGTCCAGGGTTCAACACCTGCGATGAATTGTAATTTTTTTTTACTCCAGAATAAGCCTCATTTAAGCAGTTGTAAGCATGTTTAAAAGTGTTCGCTTGACATTATAGCAGCGGTTAAACATAGTTAAACAAACTTTGTAACGTATAACCTGTGCATGCAAACATGGCCACATCTGCTAACTACTCAGGATATATGCATTTCAGCGAAGTAACATCTCACTATGTGCTGACATAACATTACATTCTCTGTTGACTGTACTCTCCAGCACACATGGGTTTATATGGGTGTTTTGAATGTTTATTATACAGACGATTGCTACCTATATATGCAAGCTGTGGTTAAGGTATACTTTTTAACATGATAAACATCCCTGACTTTATTGGGATTGGGACCTCAAATGCACAGATACTATGCAGATGCTGTAACCATTACACAATTGACATTAAGATTGCTTCCGCCTAGTTCCTATTTAGATGATTTCTATGTATGCTAGGCTAAACAATGGGCAGAGGCCCCAAATCCACTGAGCTTCACTTACTCTTGAAATAACAATATAACAAATGTAATGTGAGACAATACATTACATTCCTAACTACATTAGGCATAGCTCTCACTGACACACTTCAATGGAAACCTTGTTGTGTGAATGGGTAACAGAATATACACCCTGGGATCATGTGTCCCAGAACCATACAGCCAGGGGTGGGGAGCCGTCCAGTATGATAGCTGAGACATGTTGGGGAAATTGAATGGTGTTGAATTGTCACATTAACGTGTTCTCTTTAGATCACTAAGTGCCCTATCATCCTCTACCACCCCAGTCTTCAACAGCTTCCAGCAACTCTGCCTGGAATTGCTTCATTGGCTATGTTTGGCAGAGGCTCAATTACTTCATCAATGGTGTGGGGAAGGCCAGCACACTGTAGTTATGCTTCTAATTGCCCTTGGGCAGATAAGTAGGCAATCAGGAACCTCTAAAGTGCAGTCCATCACAGCCATAATATGTGAATAAACAGACTTTCAGATCACAATATACAGTGAGAAATCACCATGTAGTCAGGAAACAGTTAAGTACAGCCATAACATACAGAACACTGATACTTAGTCACTCCGAAAGCCTATCTTGGAAGCTAGAAGACTTGTATAAGTTTAAGGCTTTCTGTTGCTTACCAGTAGGTTACCTACAGGAGAGATGAGAAACAAGCACAGATGAGTAACATGCATGCAACAATACCATACCAGCTTATGTGTCAGCCTTAGGCTTTGGAATACTAGCCAAGGCTATTGTCGCCCCCATAGTGCCTTTTTTAGGAGAGTCTCAAAGGTGAATACCAGCTCCATAAACAGCACAATAGCAGAATTAATGAGGGTTATGATACTCAACACCAGGGGTTGTGATCACAACATGCATGCACTGACAGCACTCCTCAGGATGGACAATATCAACATCTGTGCAGTAACTGAGACCTGTCTTAAGGCTCCTGAGAGCACATCAGCACTACCAGACTACAACCCATACCACACATTTCAGCCACAGAACATGGACTGACACAGACATGGAGGGGGTGTATCCATATTCATCAGGGATACCTACACCTCCAGGTTAGTAGGGCAGCATGATACCTCTGAGATCATCCATGTGCAGCTAACATCAGCCACTTCAGTGTAAACTGTGGCCTGCTACAGATCACCCTCCATGACCCAGAACCACCACTTCACCTACCTGGAGACAGTGGAGAACATGACATTCTTAACGCACACCCTGGCATTGGTCTATGTCAACTACCCTACCATTAACTGGGAAACTTACTCAAGTACTCATTTCCAGGCCCAGCGCTTCCTGGAATTTATCACCTCATATGCCCTGTATCAGGTGGTAACCTCCTAATGAGGGGTGGAAACATACTAGAAGTGGTCATCACCAACATGGGCAACAGGTGCCCCACAGCAGAGGTTAACCGGTCACTGATTAGATCTGACCATGAACTATTCACTGTTTCTGCACCCAAACATCTCCCCCACCCATGGAAACCACAGTGTATACCTTTCCTACAGCTAAATTTACACTACTAGTGACAGGAATGGGGGTTTCTCAGCCCTCGCACTAGAGGGAAACACTGCTCAAGATCCAGACAGATTTACAAATGCAATCTATAAGCACCTACACAGATGTATGGATTGCGCCATCAGTGGTAAACCAAGACTCACTCCTCCTAGACAAGGACACCAGTCTGGTGGACCCCTGCAAAAAACAGGCTATACTACAGAAGTAGGACAGTGTACCAGACAAACAGCAAATCCCATGAAGGGCAGACATCCATGACCACTATTAGTATGATATGTAGGTCCCTCATGACATCATCCAAGACTAACATCAGCAGGAAAATATGCAAGGATTCGAAATATAACCACAAAGCTTTCTTTGGCTATGTAAAGGATCTAAGTGGTGACACACAGATTTGCACTGTGTCAGTGAAATATAGTACAAAATATGCTGACCCTACTGATATCGCCAACATCCTTGCAGATACATTCAGTGCATACTTCACCCCCTAAAGAGCCCACAACATTACCCAAAAGGTTCAGTATCCCACACATCAGAGACACACAGGTGGAAATGGCCCTCTAACAGCAGAACACAGCATCAGTGGAGGCAGATGTTGTCCCAGACTGCATCTTGCAAACTGTGCAAGACAACCTGAACCCCCCCCCCCAACCTAATTAAGCTTTTCAACCTCAGCCTCTCCACAGGCTACATGCCCATACAATGAAGCATGGCAACGGTTATTCCACTCCATCAAGGTGGAATCACAACTGACCATGGTAACTACCACCCCATAAGCCTGACTAGCCTGGTCTGCAATGGTATGGATCACATCCTCATGGCATTCATTAACAAAGACATTGGTAACCTCCAACACATGACCCAACCCAGGTCAGCTTGGTTGAGTGCAGTTCATGCCTACTGAACCTGTTTGACATCTTACATACAGTCACCAAGATGTTAGATGATGGGAAAGGTGGTTCACACATATTACCTTTACCTCGCCAAGGCTTTTGACACCATGCCCCACTCAGGTATTATTGATAAACACACCAGCCTGTACATACAGCCATACATCACAGGTTGGGTTGCCAATGGGCTTACACACAGAACCCACGTGGTACCACTAGCGGTCTCCAGGTCCAACTCTTGACCAGTCACCATTGGTGTCCCAGGACTCAGTTCTGGGAGCCCTACTGTTTGGCTTATACTTCTCAGAGGTACAGGCAAACACAGGTAGACTACGGCAGACCATGTTTGGCAATGACTGCATACTGGGAGCCTTGATTGATAGTCCAGCTGACACAGGCATCCCTCAAGGGGCCTCACAGAGACCGCACAGGGTGTCAACATCATGGCCTCTAGCCAAGTGCCACTAACTGCATGGTCATTCTATTGTGGAACATTAAGCACCCACATATTAACACATAAGTAGCAGCCACTTTAATATGGATGAGGTAATGGGGTATCGGGGGACTAAGGTAGATAGTGATCTCCTTTGACAATCATATCTCCAAAGTAGTTAGAACAGCCTTCTATGTAGGCCATCAGATTACTAAAGGGTTCCCGCCTAGACATACTGGGGTTATAGTGCCCTTTAGTCATCACTCATCAGTCCCATCATAGGGTATAATAACCCATTTGGTATGTACCTCAAAGACACTTCCAACAGCTGGAAGGTCCATGAATGTACCTCACTAAGGGGATTACTGGCCTCAAACATATGTCCTATGCAGCCAGACTGAATAAACTCCTGCTTTACTCAGTGGCATCTCGCTTACCCAGAGATGATCTCTGCTGGCCAACACAGACATGTCGAACTCAGGCTTAATAGATAATGCTCGATCTATGGGAATCCTTGTCACAGTGAGCCACACATGTAGCGCCTACCCTGCTTACTGGTTGGTGACTTGATGTGTATGTGCGTGCAGTCTATTGCACTCAGTACCTCTGGGTATTCTGCCACATGGTGGAAGAGACGCATATTGCCGCCAACACATCCTGTGTTTGGGGAAGTATATATGCTTATTGGCATGTAGCAACATGGCATCCAGGAACTGGTATAGTACCCTGGATGCTGATGATTGTGAGATCCCCATGATATCCCCAGTTGGTCTTTGAAAGGTACCTGTAGCTAGTATTCTCAGGCTTACACATACCTTCGTATCCACTGGGATGGGTTCCCCTCTGTTTGTTCTGGCTCTCAGGTGTGGCCAGCACAGCTCCACAAGTTGCTGTATGATGTCCCTGTCCATCCTGTAATGCTCTACTATCTCCAGATCATGTAGGCCCTGGTAGGTTACCCTTGGTCTGAACACTCTCCTCCTCCTCCTCTGGTGCCTGAGGTGCTTGTGTGCATCATCCTCAACACCACCTTCAGTCTCCAACACATGCTGGTGGATCAAAACTATGGCAGCCCCTAATGTACATACTAAAAGTTCTGCCTGTATATACCACTAGTGCTTAGTGTATGGGAATACACAAATGTGTGTGAGGTGCTTTCACGCTTTATACTATTGTGCTATGGATGCTGATGATGTCATTGGGTGTGTATGAGCAATTCCATCTGCAGAGTGTCTTAATTATGGGTTTTACAATGAGTACTGCAAGTGTGGGGCCTTTACTGTGGAGTTATGCTTGCATGCCTTAAATAATCTGTTGCCCTTTAATTCACTTTTAAACCTGGATCCCCTCCCATTATCAGGCATGCATCCACCTGCCGTCTTTCTTGTTTTGTACTTTCCCTACCCAGTCATGGAAAAATGTGTCTTGTAGCTGATATACTGCAAATCAGCTTTGTTCTGCTTTTGACACTTTACTGCTTTCTTTGCAGTACAGCCCCTCCCTTTCCTGTCCTGCAGGTAGCTGTTTGCAGCCTTGTTAGCTGTTGTCAATGGCCCACTGTAGGCCCTAGGTGTTAATTAGTCATTTGTACTCCAATTTCTCTGCTGCAGCATTTCTTTATTTCTTTTCTATATCCTTCCTGTTTTAGCTGCAGTGCACGCTGCACAAACCCATTTACTGGGTTTATGCCCGCTTTCATCTCTGTTCACATGCATACTGATTACCTTGTGTACTCTCAGCCAAGCAAAGCTATGGCCAATTCAACACACCCCTATCCTGCAGCTTTGCCTAGCTAGGGCAAACCTGTTTAGCAATGCTCCAATGTGAAAACAGCAATGGCGACACACTCCTCTCTTGATGTCATCTTTATCTCAAGGGCACACCTCGGTGTTATAACGCTACGCTGTGAGGTGCATCCTTACACCAGCAGGGAATCTGTGATTCACCATTACTCCTCTCATTTGCATGCCATTGCCTACTAATTCCTAGCTACCACACAAAACACTGTCACAGCCCCTTAGCATCCCTTGCGCCATAGTATGGTGTAGCATGCCTGCCATTGACTATTATGGGGAAATCATGATATGTGTCACATTGCAGTTTTATTCTATATTTTATATTTTCCTTGTGATCCCCTTTGCGCACCACTGCCCTGCAATTCCACGCCGCGATAGTGTGACTATATATATTAAATGTTCATTTTATATTTTGTACATGTTTTTTTATGTCAATGGCTATATATTTCGCCATGGGCATATATTAACAATATAATACATGTGTATGATCGCCTGTCATGGTTCGATTTATGTTTGCAAAAATGTAAACCGCTTTCTATGGTTTACATTTCTGCATGCTTACACTCACGCCTGCACCACTTCTGGATCACTACATACCTTCATTTGCATGCTACACTTCTGCACATGGCTTAATTAGCATACAGGGCCTGGGAGTTGTGCGGGCATAGCTTATGCAGGTAGTGTATGTGGGAACAGCTCATACCTGGATAGCTCAGCGGCCATATTTGGTGTTAGAACGCCGATGCTATGCCTGCACCTGGCATAAGCTTTATGAATCCGGGGCAAGTGTCAGTATGGGCCTGTGTTATATTTCTTTTTAGGTACTGAGCTCTATTTATATTTCTCAACAGTCAGTTCTACCTACATTAGTGTGGACTTATGTCATCTGCCTGTTTTTCTAGGTTTGTTGTTGTCTTTTGCTGTATGTTTTTTGACTGTCTAGAAAGTATGTTACCTGTCACCTAATTCTAAAAATAATATATCAAACATTTAGTTAGCATGAAACTATCAGTTACTGGTAGTGAAGTATGTATATAGCATGTGCTTTTATTAAATTTATATTTGATTGATGAGTGATTGAGCCAGATCATGGCTGAAAAGTTTGAACTAGCCTCCCCATCCAGTTAACAAATAAATAAGTTGTTCCAATACCCATTTCAATAATGAATGCTTTAATAGTAATACAATTATTGAACAAGTGATCTTTTTTTCTGAACTGACAGTGCCATGTTTTCCACAAATGTCTACATGTGATGAATAGTCTATGCAAAATGCATGTTATGTTTTCAGTGTGGAAAAGCAAAGCTATTAAGATTAATTAGATGAACCTTTCACAAAAAGAACTTCTCCATCATATACCCATATGTAAAAGTTCTGCCAGTGCCTCCTTGCCAGTATCCTGGACAGTGGTAGACTAATGACAGGATCAATTCCAATGCACTACTGAGGCATTCTATGACCATAGCTGCCTGTACTAATCAGCGGAGCTGGACATGGGGGGGTCCAAAAGTTAAGTATGATATGTACTAATCAGCATTTAAATTAGTAGCAACCCTGACAATCAGAGTCCAGTGTTGATTTACAAGACAAGAGTTATAACTTTACAGACAGGATAGATATGTGAAATGCTTATTAGTGGTCACTACGTTGTAACTCAACTCCTTAACCAGTGGTAAAAAAAAAATAGATTGTAGTTTAGGTGGTGATCAAATAGAGAAAAAAATAAATAAAGAAGAGAGCATCTGGAGTGGAATATATACTGACACTCCTATGTCAAATTTAAAAGGTTGAAAAGATAGAAAAAGATGAGACTTAAAATTTAGCAGCAAAGCCTCTTGCAAACTTTGTGATTTAATGTCAGAAAATTGTTACCAGTAAGTCTATAATGTTATCACCAGATACACAGTTTTTGGTGTTAAATTTCAGGTTGTTATTCTCTATTTCCCGCTGTTCAGAGCCAGCAAAAGTAATTTATATTCAAATTACAATTCATTTTGAACTGAAAACATGAAATCTCATCGACTAATAAAAACAACTTAACTGCATGATGGCTTCTAATACTCTTACGGAATTAAAAAAGCAATATGCTTTAAGTGAGACCATGCACACCTCATATCTCAAAAAAAAGATAGTACTTTAATAATGGCAACAATTCTTTAAATTCCTCTTTTTTGTCAGACTTACCCTAAATTTGTCGAAAATCTGACTTGACAGTTCCTAACCTAAAAATGACTGGTAGGGACTTCCAACAACTGACCCAGAATTATTTTGAGGCAGGTGCTATTTACCAAAAGACTCATTTAAAGAATGACTGTCATATTTCCTTCTTAAACAACATGCACTGCAGAACAGATTATTTACAATAAGATGTATACATGCAAGTGGTCTGATTAATATAGTGATTATTTTCAGGTCTTAACACTGTTTTGATTGTTTTGAAATCTTGCTATATTCAGATTGCAGTTAAGTAGCATGCCTTCTAATGAGATATTTTTATAACCTTATCTACCCAAGTGGTGTGTGTGTGTGTGTGTGTGTGTGTGTGTGTGTGTGTGTGTGTTTGTTGTATTTGTGTTCTCAGAAGGAGTAGTGATGAGTCTAGTAAACGTTTTAAATATCCTGGTGGTTGGACTCATTTGATTTGGTATTACTATGGTCTGTAATGGTAAGAGAGTTATTTTTCATGCTATTAGGCGGTACCAAAATAAGTATACATAAGGGCATCATTAAAACTCAGTTTGAGAATCCTTTCCCTATTTAGTTTGCCTTTACAAAGTCTGTACACCTCTACTTCAAATCTTACATTTCTCACAACTTGTGTGTTTGGCCAATATTTTTCTTTCTCCACCTCTCTAGTGCAGCCATGCATTTTTCTACTCTGTTGCACTTTTTGTACACAGAAGGTTTATTCAAGTATCTTACCTAATCCTACACATTTAACATCCAGTTTTAGACTGGTTAACCCCCTGATTTCCCAGTGCAGACATACAACATGGGATGAGAATACCAGAAGAATGGGCATCAGTTTTGCTACTGCACCTAATGGTAGAGTTAATAAAACTGTCTACTGCATGGAGTAAATCTCTATTTCTCCAAATGTAGCAATCTCAGAATTTATTACACAAAGTTTGGGGTGCAGAGGGTAGAGGTCCTTTACTCCCCCATCCAGAAAAAAGCATTTTTATCATTACTATCCTCATTTATGCAACTACCATTTAAGACTTCTTATTTTTATTTGAAGGTACTTTTGAATTCAAACCCATCATATGTTCAGTAATGAAATGAAATTGTATAAAGATGCATAGTGTGGGGCAACACATGTAAATGTACAGCATAGTGGAAACTTTGCTTTATGTCATCATGATTTGACTGGCACTTTGAACTTTTTGCAAGTCACCCAGTTCTCAATGCATGCCAACTGTCTGTCCACTCACAGCTGATTATAGCCACATGTTCCCCCATTAAGTGAGAAAAAGCTGATCATGGAAGGTGTTTCTCTCCTAGGTGTATCTTAGGAATTTTTCTGTTTTTGGTTGTAATGCTGATACAGCAGGTGACATGCATGCTACTTGAGAGTTACAGCATGCTGCTCTCCTTTGTATGTGTTTGTGTGTGTGTGTGTGTGTGTGTGTGTGTGTGTGTGTGTGTGTATGTGTGTGTGTGTGTGTGTGTGTGTGTGTGTGTGTGTGTGTGTGTGTGTGTGTGTGTGCGTGTGTGTGCATGCATGTGTGTGTGTGTGTATGTGCGTGTGTGCATGCATGTGTGTGTGTGTGTGTATGTGTGTCATTAGCTGTACAAGTATGCAGTGTGTGTTAGTTACATTATGTGAGAGAGTATGTGTGTGTGTTCCCTTGCAGTGGTTTTAGCATGGGAAGATTCCAGGTAATTTTAACTTAGTTTTGGTCTGCTATATAGAAAGAGTATACTACTAATTCAAAAGCAGAGTATTGTATTAATGTCAGGTGCATATATGGAAAAAATAAAGTTTCAATGCTGATATTGTGTTAAAGTCACCAGAAAGCACTATAGTGTTTTATGCATATGAGTGTAATAATTATGTTTCAAATATAAGTATATAGGTAGGTGCCTTTACTTTAATTGTTACTGGTAATAAATATCCATATATGAACATGTTAATCTGACAAAAAATACAACTGGTTAGGACTCAAATAATAAATGATCTTACCAAACTTATGTGTCCTGACCAGCTGGTCAACTGAAACATGTGCCTCCACAACACTGTTTTTTAATTGCATTCCTTGAAAAATGTGCATTGCCACAGTCTTACATTCCATGATAATCTACAGAACATAAAAAGAAATGTTTAAAGCATTGATTCTGCAGGAGGGACAAGCCAATTCTGATTTCCCCCATGTGGGGAGCACCCACACTCACACATCTCTAAATATATAATAAATCTAGGACTGCCGGCATTATTAAAGTAGAAAAAGGGCAATCTCTATGTGCCTGCGCACATTGAGCTGTGATTCTGCTAAGCACTGCACTATAAGTGATATTCTCTGTATCAGCACTCGAGCTGTGATCTCCTGCTACACTGCACTTAGCAGTGCTAGTGTGAGGGGTGTACATATCCTTCAGGAATATGGACACACCTGTATTATGTGTTCCAATAAAGGATAATGGGCAAGAGGTGAGATATGTTATAACATGGCATGCAGGTGTGCTCTCCGGGCATTGAAACATGTTTCAGCCACTGCACAGATATGTTCTCCATGTTAGGGATTGATACATGTGTGTCCATATAGTGTTTCTGACATGTATCATTGTGTAGCTTGAGACCCGCAGTTTATTGCTTGGCTATCCCTGTAACAACAGTGAACATTCACTTGAACTGTGCATGATGAAGGCACTATAGGGGAAGCATGAGCCCAAGGCAGTATCCAGATTCCCAGGAGTGACAGATGCAGGCCCTGTCTGGCAAAGCATCATGGTCTGTCAACCATGTTATCCCAGGCAGACAGATACTGGATACCCTTTGACTTGCACCACTACATTAGACAATTGTGGAATACAATCCTTTTGCCCCTGTACTGCAGTATCATTCTGGCCAATGGCAGAATGCTATCCAGGCCTTGGGGCATACCTGCATGGGCTACAAGACGTGACAGTTCCTACATGTGTTTCCATGCAGTCCAGGCTACTGCATCACATGTCCTGGACAACAATATGGAATATGCCAGAACCATGTGTATAGTTCAAAAGGTGATCTGAGTGTATGGGTATGTGGCTAATTATGGCAGACAGGCAGCTGACAGTATGTATGCCCTCGTATAGGTTGGTGTGTAACATAGTGCTAGAGTTTGCATTCACAAATGAGTACTGTTGGGCATGTTTCCGGCCACGTGTTCTGAGGTGTGGCACAATTATGCAAACTATGTCATACAGTTTGTGTATTTTGTTGCCTGTCTCTTCCAGCTTGGGAGGTCACTTGTTTGGCCAGATACTTAGAAGCATCTGTGAATTAGTGTGATTTCTGGTAGTGTGTGTGTGTGTGTCTTTACTGTGTTCTGGTAAGGGTATGTGTTGGTTGTGATGATGAGATGCATGTGTTAACCTACACCTCATGACTGTCCAGTCCAGTCATGGCTGTAGACTGGACTGCCTTCCAGCCTACCCATGTAGCTGCATCCCAGACAATGTGTGGGGTATGGTGTTAGATGGGTTTGGCAGTGTACATGGCATAGAGATTACATTCCCCAGGATGGCCACATACACAAAGCTGACATTAGTAAACACCAGTAGCTGACTAGTGGACATGTCAGTATGAGCATTCAGTACTACAAGTACCAAGTACTGTATTTAGTTTACTTATTGCTTATGAAGATGTTTTAGACAGTGATGCTCACATGTAAATATTTGTGTTATGGACGTGACAACACTGGCTATTACGGAAACATTGTAGCTACCTTTAGCAGCAATCCTCCTCTGAGGAGCACATCACATTCTGATAGTTGATTACAGATGATGCAAGTGTCTACAGGTCTGTTTCCTTCTCTGGGTATATACTCACATATCCACCAGGACTATGAGCTTTGTTGGGCACAGACATCCACTCCCCAAACAGAGTCATGTATCAATAGACTCTGATGCCACTATCAACATGATCAGGATATATTCACATAGTGTAACCCATCACCTATGAAGTGGCTATTACACATGGGCAGCAGTCTCCTACATCTTTCACTCCTACTGCAGATGTTACACTGGAGTTAAAGATGATATGCAACCTGTTTCATTACCAGTACTACGCACTACCTTACATACAGTATGTGCAAGCGGCTGTTAGGTTGGCAATGAGAGGTTAGGCTACGCAAACCTGGTAGTTCAACCAGTGTGTCTCTACTCTCAATATCCACTCTATGTAGGTGTGCACATAGCCATTTGGCCCAGCCGTGTAACAAGGATCACTACAAATTTGCATAACATGTACACATGCACAGCTGTTATTGCTTGCAAATGATACTAGAGAGTTCTAGCCTGGTAACAAAGGTCACTACACATTTGCATAACATGCACACATGCACAGCTGTTATTGTTTGCAAGCGATATTAGAGAGGTGGATATTACATGTGTTATGTGCATGGATAGTTACCTAGCTCTTCCAATTATATTTGCTATCATGCTGCTATACTGTCAGATAAATACAAGTGATAAGTATCCTGTTATTGAGTATTGTAATTGTCAATAGACATAACTACTGTTTGCATAACATAACAGAAATGCTATGTAGAATGGAATACAGATCTGCCTAAAATGCTGTACATTACACAGTTATTGGCACAATATCCCACAATGCAAACCATATTTGCACAGTAAGCCCACCTTTGACATGTTCATCTTACTTATACACCCATACATATGTCGACTGTTACAATATATCGACATATACTATTCCCTGTTACAGCACATACTTGTTGGACCAATCCTGACACTGACAGTGGCTGGAAGCGAATTGGTGAGTTCCAAGCCCATATCATCCCTTGTGGTGTATGAGGAGTTTGCCTTGTGACCTACAGCAGTACACATAGAATACTACAAGCATTACTACTGCTCAACAATACATCACTACAAGATGATCGAAGGAAGGATACTGAGGAAACTCGGAGCTATAATATATAACATTACATATCCTGTTTTTTGCTTATTTTGTTCTTTATTTCTTTGTTATTTATAGCACTTTGTGTACTGTGTATTTTTCTAGCTAGTTTCACTGTATGTGAGGTATTAAGTGGAAATTGTCCACTTTTATTAAGCATCTGTTGGGTTGTTTGTTTGTAATAACTTGTTGCAGTTAAACTCTTTTTTCTAGAGCTCCTTTAGCTGTTTAAAACTTTCATTTAAAGGCTCACTGCTGCTTTTCAGGTGTGAGAAACATTTCTGCAGTTTGTTTCCCATCCTGTTGGTATAGTGTTTTTATACTTGGTGGCTTTGCAGTTGTCCGCCCCTAGTGTAAATTTGATCTGGGACCCTCCTCCCAGTCTAGTGTCATTGCCTCATTCTACCCAGTACAGGGAGAACATTTGAGAAGGCCTATCAGCTTAGTTTCTGCTACTCCTTTCTCTCTGTCCTTTCTCTCCTTCCACTTTAAAAAAAAAAAAAAAAAAAAAAATTTATCTGCTTTTACTGTATTTGTGTTTCTTCCTACTTTATTTTGCTTTTGCGTAATCTTAAAAGTACTCAATTGTATTCATTACTGCTTGGTGTAACTCATTCTAAGCCTTTTAGTTTAAGCACTTGATATTCAGATCAGTTGTTTTACATTAAGAAGGTTTGTGGCCTGCACTGTGGTGGCAGGACAGGTAGCTTACATCCTTCTAAGTTGGGAACTGCTGATTGAGGGCTCAGTGTCTGTTATTCTAAAAGTGTATTAGTTCTGGTTTAAGCACTTGGGCTTCAGGCAAGTTATTTTACATTAAGAAGGTTCATGGTCTGCGCTCTTGTGGGAGGAGAGGCTGGACTCTGACCTTCTGAGCTGGGAATTTCTGGTTAAAGGCTTATAGTGCCTGCATATTTGAACTGTTTCTTACTGAAATTGGTACACCTTGTTTGCTGTAGCATAGACTAGATCCAGGCCTGCTGATTCTAGCTTTGTTTGTATGCTTGTTGTTTGTTTGCTTATTTCCTTGAAATGCTAATTTCACCTAAAATGCAGCTTTTCAGTGCTTCTGTGGATCCCTAGTGATATCTGCATTGCTTACTGTACTTATTTCCTTGTTTCACTTGAAAGAAAGTTACTGTTTGTCATTTTTGCATTTAAGTTACCTGTAACACATTGCATTTAAGTTACCTGGCACTTGCTCACTAAGTCAGCACTAAAAATTAAAAGCACTACACCCTCACAAATTCCCTTGAGTACCTTGTTCCCCATTGGCCCTTTTCATCAATTATAAAGGAATTCCCAATACTATTCTAGCATGTCCAAAGGTCAGTTGTCAATCTCATCTCCGGTCCAGCTGGTGAATCTGGGAATCTTGAGGCAATGTTACAACTGCCTCATGTACACAGACAACCCTCTCCTCCTCCCAACAAATTCCAACACATGTGAGAGATGCAACCATATAGCCAAACTGGAGGCTAAGCTCTCTCAACTCAGTACTGGCATAACCAGTCAGGAGAAGGAAACCACACTCACTACAATTTCAGTCTCACATAGACCTACCACGACAGCAAACCAAACACATAAACACACAAAAACATACACGGAGGCTCTAAATAAAAATCTGCCTAATCAGCAGAGCCCTCCAAAGCAGACACCCAAGCAACCGCTACCCCAAAACAAAACACGTGCAACACATAGCTCACAAAGCCAGTGTGCTGAACAGTCACAGCCCTTAAGGCTAAACAACACACCTGATACACTTGTAATAGGTGACTCTATCGTCAGGCACACTGACATCCTGCTCACCAGGCTGAACAAGGAGAAGGTCACGGTGAGCTGCCTGTCGGCACTAGGATCCGCCACATAACACAAGCACTCAGGTCACTCCAAGGCAAGTACAAATATGACTCAGTCATTGTCCATGCTGGTGTGAATGACCTGAGACATACCTCCCTGGACTACATGAAAAGAGACATAGAGGAGCTCTCTGAGCATGTAGCCCAGGCCGGTATGACCCTGACCTTGAGTAGCATCTTACCCTCACCAAGAATGATGCCACAATATGAAGACAGGATGATCAATTTCAACAATTGGCTTAAGTATTGGTGTCATTCAAAGGGGATCCAATGCCTGTCAGCCTGGGATGACATGCTCGACAAGCCACGATGCTTCTCTAGGGATGGCTTGCACCTGTCACCCCTGGGCTTTCGGATATTGGCAAAGGCTCGTGCAACCCCCATAGTGCCTTTTTAGGCAAGGCTCAAAAGACAAACCCACCTCCATAAGTATCACAAGGGATAAGAAACTAAGAGTAATGCTACTCAACAGCAGAAGTCTAAACCTCAGGATGCACACACTCGAAACTCTCCTTAGCATGGAGAACATCGATATCTGTGCAGTAACAGAAACCTGGTTCAAGGCTCCCGAGAGCACCCCAGCACTACCAGGTTATACCTCATACCATGCTTTTCGGCCTCAAAATTCGGACTGAACCACAAAAGGAGGGGGAGTATCAATATTCGTCAAAGATACCCACACCTCCAGGTTGGTGGCACAGCACGAAGCATCAGAGACTATCAATGTGCAACTAACAGTGGGTAAAACTGCCTTCCAGTTTATAGCCTGCTACAGACCACCCTCCCAAACCCAGGAACCCCACTCGGCCTTCCTGAGAACACTGGAAAATATGAAGGTCTCTCCAAACACCATTATATTGGCGACTTCAACTACCCAAACATAGACTGGGAGCATTACTCTAGCTCCAACACCCTAGCCCAAAGGTTCCTAGAATTTATAAACTCAAATGCTATGGAACAACTTGTTACCACTCCCACAAGAGGGAAAACATACTGGATCTGATCATCACCAACATGGGGACTCTATGCTCCAGACCAGAAGTGTATCCCTCACTGGTAAGATCAGACCATAAACTAATCTCACTGGATATTCACATCCCGACCCCACCCACTGCCCAGAAAACCACAGTGAAAAACTTCTCTAAAGCAAATTTCACACTCCTCAAAACCGAGGTGGAATCCTTCAAAGCCCCCGGGCCTGTGGAAAATACGGCTCAGACTGCCAAATCCTATATAACCGCATTCTATGAACACCTTCAGGAATGCATGGATCTTGCAATCCCAAATAAAACCAAGACCCAATCCTCCAAAGGCAGATGTCCTGTCTGGTGGACTCCAGCCATAAATAAACTATACAATAGAAGGAGGAAGCTACTACATGATAGAGCAAAATCCCAAAAAAGGAAGGCATCTCTGATCAGTATTAGCAAAAAACTACGGGCACTCATAAAATCATCTAAGGCCAGCTTCGAGAGAAAAATTGCACAGGACACTAAGGATAATCACAAGGCTTTCTTTAGTTATGTTAGGAACCTGGGTGGGAATTCCCAGATATGCTCAGAATTAGTGCAAAATGACAAAAAAATACACCGAACCCACAGACATTGCCAACATCCTGGCTGACAGGTTCATCGCAAACTTCTCCCCCACCAAAGGGCACATATCTATCCCAGCAGAGTGCTGCCCCTGACATCTCAGATGCTCAGGTAAGAGCCGCCTCTCCAAAGCAAAAACACAGCATCAATGGGACCAGATGGTGTCCCGGCTGCGTCCTACATGAACTCCAAGAAGAGCTAAACCCAAACATAAAACTACTGTTCAATCTCAGCCTTGCTACAGGATATGTACCCAAAGAGTGGCGTGCAGCAACAGTGGTCCCTCTCCACAAAGGTGGTGCCTCAACGGATCCTGGAAACTATGCCCCCATAAGCCTGACTAGCTTGGTCTGCAAAGCTATGGAAAAGATCATCATGGACCTCATAAATAAAGATATTGGGGACCTACAGACACTGGATCCTACCCAGTTCGGCTTTGTTAAGGGCAGATCCTGCCTCTTAAACCTGGTCGATTTCTTTGAAACAGTCACCAACGCCATTGACGAGGGGAAGGTGGTCAACACAGCCTACCTGGACCTCGCAAAAGCCTGCGATACAATACCCCACTCGGGCATTATAGATAAGCTCACCAGCTTAAATATAAACCCCTATGTCACTAGATGGGTTGCAAACTGGCTCAAGGACAGAACCCACATGGTTAGAATTGCTGGAGCCATGTCAGACTCCAAACCAGTTACAAGTGGCATCCCACAAGGCTCAGTCCTGGCACCTCTCTTGTTTGGTATATATTTCTAGGAGGTACAGGCCAACACGGAAGGACTGTGGCCGACCAAGTTCACAGATGACTGCAAACTGGGCACCATAATTGACTCTCCAGCTGACACAAGCATCCTCCAAAAGGGTCTCATAGAAACCGACAACTGGTGCCAGAGCCATGGCCTCAAGCTAAACGCCAAAAAGTGTATAGTCATCCCTTTGGCAAAACAAAGTGCCCACAAATTACCACATAGGTGGTAATCTGTTAAGTACAGAAGAAGTAATTAGGGACCTGGGGACCCAAGTTGATAGCAATCTCTCATTTGACAACCACGTGGCCAAAGTGGTTAGAAGAACATTTTATATAGCTCACCTAATCAGGAAGGGATTCACATCTAGATCAGGGGAGGTCATCGTGCCTCTTTACTCATCTCTCATCAGGCCCATAATTGAGTACAATCCCTTTTGTAATGTACCTTACCAGACACCTGCAGCAACTGGAAAGACCCCAAAAGTACCTCACCAAGAGGATCAAAGGGCTCAAACAGATGCCATATGCTGCCCGGTTAAAGAAACTCCAGCTCTACTCAGTGGCATACTGCCTGCTCAGAGGCGATCTGTGCCTGACGTATAAAGCCATGCCCAACCCGGAATTAATGGACATGCTGCACCTCAGAAAATCCAAATCCCATCGAGCTACGTGCTCGAGAGACTTGAACCTCAGCACTGAAATAAATAGGACATGCTGGAGGACAGATTCATAACCCAGAGGCTCCCTTCACTCTGGAATAAAATCCCAGTCCAGGTTAGGCAGAGTCCCTCATTGACTGTCTTCAAGAGGAATCTTGATGAGTGGATGGGAGATTGTAGGTTTACCCTGGGTATCACTTCTGTGTCACTGTTAGACAGAGGCACAGCATACTAACCTCGAAAAAGGGCATAGCAAAATTAATTTAAAATGGGTGACGAAAGCCAAACACACTCTGGCTAGGCTTATAAATGTCCTAGGGCAGATAGCCTAGTATGAACCTATGAACCTATGAACCTATAGCTATTTCCATTATATGCATTGATTACACTGTAATTCTTACAGAACAGGTACTACATACACAGACATACTACATACACAGACATACTACATGTTATACATACCTTCTTAGTAATTGGAGGTGGTATTGACTAGTATAATACTCATTTACGGTTTGTCTTTCAGTGTTTTGTACTGTCCTACAGGTAGATACAGATGGTTTGAATGTGTGACAAGGCAATCTTTTATAGTTACAGATCAGTAACATGTGCTTTCCCAATAACCAATTGGTGTTTCTAAGTAGCTAATTACATGCACATCAGCTGTGCTGCTACTGCCTTAGCCAATACCATGGCAACAGTGGAGGATAATTGACTTGGACGTTGTCCCTTTGCTTACTTGTGAGGAACACAGCCTGGAAGTGTTGTTTGAAATCTATTGCAACAGCTGTATAGAGATGAATAGTAATATATTGTGTGTAATGCCTAGAGGATTTGGTCTAAATGTGAGTACTGCTGTTATATTTCTGAACATTGCTACTTGTGCAGGGTTTGTCTGTACCTAATACTTCTGCATATGTTTCAGTCTGGCCAGGATGTTTGACCAGCTCAAGGCTGCATAGCTATGCATATAATGTTAGGGGGTTTACAGTGTGCTTACCAGACATATTTAGTTTGGTGTTAATGTGCATCATACTGTGCTGATTATCAGTACTCGGTAACACTTCCTGGTGTACGACCCTTTCAAGCTTCTGAAACGGGATTAGTCCATACAAACCCTGTTACATCAGCAGCTGTTCAATTGTATAACAGCAACTATTTCACATAGGGCCATGTTAGTGTGTCTGTGTCCAGGTATGTTAAGGTTTCAGCAGATGCTGTACAGTAGTTGAATAATTGGTTATGGTATGACAGTATGTATTGATGTAATTATTTTGGATGTGGGGTAGATGTTGGTGGGTGTACAGAGCACATGCAGGTGTGTAGGAACACCTTTTATACAATGTCTATATGTGTGTGGGTGTTCTTTCCCTATGTGAACACCTATCCCTTAGTGGACTAATACTATGGTAATTGCAGGCTGATTCATTAAGGCACTATTAAATGCTTTCTGTATAGCATGCAGGTACTGTTAGTCCTTGAATCCTTTTGGCAATACATCGGAATGTAATAAAGTTTTGCAAAATGAAAGCTGTCTGTGTATTTCTGTCATGGATATTTGCAGTCATTGCAGTTGTGTTGGTGACTGTGTCCATAGAACATATTTGTAATAGTGTATTGGCACATACTCTTCATATGTTATGTTCATATTGTTTGGAGGTGGCGGAATGTGTGATTGCTATGGTCCATGTTATACTCAGATATGACCACTTTGGATGCTGTCTACACACATGTATGTATGTATATATGTATATATATACAGATACATATATCTAGAAATATAAATATAAATATGAAGATATATATATATATATATATATATATATATATATATATATATATATATATATATATATATATATATATACACACACACATATATATATATATATATATATATATATATATATATATATATATATATATATATATATATATATATATATATATATATATATATATATATATATATGTATATAGATATATATATATGTGTGTGTGTGTATAGATATAAAGTATATTATACATTATTGCATAAGTTTATCTGTACCTCCATAGATGTGTAGATGTTTTTAACCTATCTATATATCTACATATATATGTAGATCTGTATATATCGACATGTCTCTATGTATCTCTCTCTCTATATCTATATATCTATATATCTATATATATGAGCATACACCTTTTATTGGGTACATGGCGGGTTGTCCTATTTCAACACATTCCACCCTTTTGTGTTTTAACCTGTCTGCATACACAACTGGGATCGGTACATCTCAGGTAGCTTATGGTAAGTTACTCTGAGGATGGAGTACATGGTTGCAGGTTCTTATCCTGGAAGGTGCTATTATTTTACCTCTCAGAGTAGGCACTGGTAGGGAAAGTGTGAATAACCACATTTAAGTGGTTGTAAGCAGGTTTGCCCATGGTCTGCATGACGTTAAACAGGCAAAGGTTAAGCCTGTGAAGCGCTTCTCCATTTACCATGTTTAAGCACCGCTTACCATCGCACAAACCCGTGGAAACCTGCTTACAACTGCTTAAAAGTGCTTTAATCCACCTGCATCGAACAGCCCTTATTCTGGCCCTCAAAATAACTTAACAGCCCTTGGACACAGGACCATGAACACCACAGTCACTGACTTTACCACTAAGGCATCTGAGATATGTACAAATATTTTGGTGTTTAGCATATACATTTTACTACAGGCATTCCTCACTACTGAAAACAAATGTGACAGTTAGTTGGTGTACATATGTCTGATATATGTAATGTTCATATTTTTGTGAAATTAGGTGTTGCAATGTGACATGACAGGGTGTATTATGAATGAGTAAGGTTCTTGTTTTGTGTCCTTTTTATATTGTCCCCATACTCCATGTATGCCCCTCCAGTTCACTTATTGGACATCCGACCCAGGCCCTCATTGATGCATGATTGCATTACTCATCATTCCTCCCCACCCCAATCTTCACATACACAACAACCACCCCTTCTATGGTGAATTAGGTTAATATTAATAGTTATAATACCAGAGCTGCATGTGTTTTGTGTACACTCCAATTCCTTTGGGTTGCTTCTGTGTCATGAAGTGTGTTCATAGATGTTTATATATATATGGCTATTGATGTAACTGTATAATATATATATATATATATATATATATATATATATATCTTTATATTTATATCTATGTGCAGACATCACTGATGTATATATATATATATATATATATATATATATATATATATATATATATATATATATATTTCATATTAATTTGTAACAGTAATACATATGTAGACTTGTATGTGTTGGTTCACAAGCTACAGTACATTACAATGTACTGAACATATGTACACAAAGTGACTGTCCCATTTGTGGTCATTACAGTGGAATGCATGTTATAAGGTGTAGTCTAAAGACTGTGAAGCATGTATATACCTCAGATGGCTTAGTGGTAAGTCCCATCACTGTAGTGTGCATGGTCCAGGGTTCAACACCTGCGATGCTTTAAAAATGTTTTTTACTCCAGAATAAGGCTCATTTAAGCAGTTGTAAGCATGTTTAAAAGTGTTTGTGTGACATTATAGCAGCAGTTAAACACAGTTAAACAAACTTTGTAACGTATAACCTGTGCACGCAAACACGGCCACATCTGCTAACTACTCAGGATATATGCATTTCAGCGAAGTAACATCTCACTATGTGCTGACATAACATTACATTCTCTGTTGACTGTACTCTCCAGCACACATGGGTTTATATGGGTGTTTCGAATGTTTATTATACAGACGATTGCTACCTATATATGCAAGCTGTGGTTAAGGTATACTTTTTAACATGATAAACATCCCTGACTTTATTGGGATTGGGACCTCAAATGCACAGATACTATGCAGATGCTGTAACCATTACACAATTGACATTAAGATTGCTTCCGCCTAGTTCCTATTTAGATGATTTCTATGTGTATGCTAGGCTAAACAATGGGCAGAGGCCCCCAAATCCACTGAGCTTCACTTACTCTTGAAATAACAACATTTAACAAATGTAATGTGAGACAATACATTACATTCCTAACTACATTAGGCATAGCCTCTCACTGACACACTTCAATGGAAACCTTGTTGTGTGAATGGGTAACAGAATATACACCCCTGGGATCATGTGTCCCAGAACCATACAGCCAGGGGGTGGGGGAGCCCGTCCAGTATGATAGCTACGAGACATGTTGGGGAAATTGAATGGTGTTGAATTGTCACATTAACGTGCTCTCTTTAGATCACTAAGTGCCCCTATCATCCTCTACCACCCCAGTCTTCAACAGCTTCCGGCAACTCTGCCTGGAATTGCTTCATTGGCTATGTTTGACAGAGGCTCAGTTACTTCATCAATGGTGTGGAGAAAGCCAGCACACTGTAGCTATGCTTCTAATTGCCCTTGGGCAGATAAGTAGTAGGCAATCTGTGAACCTCTAAAGTGCAGTCCATCACAGCCATAATATGTGAATAAACAGACTTTCAGATCACAATATACAGTGAGAAATCACCATGTAGTCAGGAAACAGTTAAGTACAGCCATAACATACAGAACACTGATACTTAGTCACTCCGAAAGCCTATCTTGGAAGCTAGAAGACTTGTATAAGTTTAAGGCTTTCTGTTGCTTACCAGTAGGTTACCTACAGGAGAGATGAGAAACAAGCACAGATGAGTAACATGCATGCAACAATACCATACCAGCTTATGTGTCAGCCTTAGGCTTTGGAATACTAGCCAAGGCTATTGTCGCCCCCATAGTGCCTTTTTTAGGAGAGTCTCAAAGGTGAATACCAGCTCCATAAACAGCACAATAGCAGAATTAATGAGGGTTATGATACTCAACACCAGGGGTTGTGATCACAACATGCATGCACTGACAGCACTCCTCAGGATGGACAATATCAACATCTGTGCAGTAACTGAGACCTGTCTTAAGGCTCCTGAGAGCACATCAGCACTACCAGACTACAACCCATACCACACATTTCAGCCACAGAACATGGACTGACACAGACATGGAGGGGGTGTATCCATATTCATCAGGGATACCTACACCTCCAGGTTAGTAGGGCAGCATGATACCTCTGAGATCATCCATGTGCAGCTAACATCAGCCACTTCAGTGTAAACTGTGGCCTGCTACAGATCACCCTCCATGACCCAGAACCACCACTTCACCTACCTGGAGACAGTGGAGAACATGACATTCTTAACGCACACCCTGGCATTGGTCTATGTCAACTACCCTACCATTAACTGGGAAACTTACTCAAGTACTCATTTCCAGGCCCAGCGCTTCCTGGAATTTATCACCTCATATGCCCTGTATCAGGTGGTAACCTCCCTAATGAGGGGTGGAAACATACTAGAAGTGGTCATCACCAACATGGGCAACAGGTGCCCCACAGCAGAGGTTAACCGGTCACTGATTAGATCTGACCATGAACTATTCACTGTTTCCGCACCCAAACATCTCCCCCACCCATGGAAACCACAGTGTATACCTTTCCTACAGCTAAATTTACACTACTAGTGACAGGAATGGGGGTTTCTCAGCCCTCGCACTAGAGGGAAACACTACTCAAGATCCAGACAGATTTACAAATGCAATCTATAAGCACCTACACAGATGTATGGATTGCGCCATCAGTGGTAAACCAAGACTCACTCCTCCTAGACAAGGACACCAGTCTGGTGGACCCCTGCAAAAAACAGGCTATACTACAGAAGTAGGACAGTGTACCAGACAAACAGCAAATCCCATGAAGGGCAGACATCCATGACCACTATTAGTATGATATGTAGGTCCCTCATGACATCATCCAAGACTAACATCAGCAGGAAAGTATGCAAGGATTCGAAATATAACCACAAAGCTTTCTTTGGCTATGTAAAGGATCTAAGTGGTGACACACAGATTTGCACTGTGTCAGTGAAATATAGTACAAAATATGCTGACCCTACTGATATCGCCAACATCCTTGCAGATACATTCAGTGCATACTTCACCCCCTAAAGAGCCCACAACATTACCCAAAAGGTTCAGTATCCCACACATCAGAGACACACAGGTGGAAATGGTCCTCTCTAACAGCAGAACACAGCATCAGTGGAGGCAGATGTTGTCCCAGACTGCATCTTGCAAACTGTGCAAGACAACCTGAACCCCCCCCCCAACCTAATTAAGCTTTTCAACCTCAGCCTCTCCACAGGCTACATGCCCATACAATGAAGCATGGCAACGGTTATTCCACTCCATCAAGGTGGAATCACAACTGACCATGGTAACTACCACCCCATAAGCCTGACTAGCCTGGTCTGCAATGGTATGGATCACATCCTCATGGCATTCATTAACAAAGACATTGGTAACCTCCAACAAATGACCCAACCCAGGTCAGCTTGGTTGAGTGCAGTTCATGCCTACTGAACCTGTTTGACATCTTACATACAGTCACCAAGATGTTAGATGATGGGAAAGGTGGTTCACACATATTACCTTTACCTCGCCAAGGCTTTTGACACCATGCCCCACTCAGGTATTATTGATAAACACACCAGCCTGTACATACAGCCATACATCACAGGTTGGGTTGCCAATGGGCTTACACACAGAACCCACGTGGTACGACTAGCGGTCTCCAGGTCCAACTCTTGACCAGTCACCATTGGTGTCCCAGGACTCAGTTCTGGGAGCCCTACTGTTTGGCTTATACTTCTCAGAGGTACAGGCAAACACAGGTAGACTACGGCAGACCATGTTTGGCAATGACTGCATACTGGGAGCCTTGATTGATAGTCCAGCTGACACAGGCATCCCTCAAGGGGCCTCACAGAGACCGGCACAGGGTGTCAACATCATGGCCTCTAGCCAAGTGCCACTAACTGCATGGTCATTCTATTGTGGAACATTAAGCACCCACATATTAACACATAAGTAACAGCCACTTTAATATGGATGAGGTAATGGGGTATCGGGGGACTAAGGTAGATAGTGATCTCCCCTTTGACAATCATATCTCCAAAGTAGTTAGAACAGCCTTCTATGTAGGCCATCGTATTACTAAAGGGTTCCCGTCTAGACATACTGGGGTTATAGTGCCCCTTTAGTCATCACTCATCAGTCCCATCATAGGGTATAATAACCCATTTGGTATGTACCTCAAAAGACACTTCCAACAGCTGGAAGGTCCATGAATGTACCTCACTAAGGGGATTACTGGCCTCAAACATATGTCCTATGCAGCCAGACTGAATAAACTCCTGCTTTACTCAGTGGCATCTCGTTTACCCAGAGATGATCTCTGCTGGCCAACACAGACATGTCGAACTCAGGCTTAATAGATAATGCTCGATCTATGGGAATCCTTGTCACAGTGAGCCACACATGTAGCGCCTACCCTGCTTACTGGTTGGTGACTTGATGTGTATGTGCGTGCAGTCTATTGCACTCAGTACCTCTGGGTATTCTGCCACATGGTGGAAGAGACGCATATTGCCGGCCAACACATCCTGTGTTTGGGGGAAGTATATATGCTTATTGGCATGTGGCAACATGGCATCCAGGAACTGGTATAGTACCCTGGATGCTGATGATTGTGAGATCCCCATGATATCCCCAGTTGGTCTTTGAAAGGTACCTGTAGCTAGTATTCTCAGGCTTACACATACCTTCGTATCCACTGGGATGGGTTCCCCTCTGTTTGTTCTGGCTCTCAGGTGTGGCCAGCACAGCTCCACAAGTTGCTGTATGATGTCCCTGTCCATCCTGTAATGCTCTACTATCTCCAGATCATGTAGGCCCTGGTAGGTTACCCTTGGTCTGAACACTCTCCTCCTCCTCCTCTGGTGCCTGAGGTGCTTGTGTGCATCATCCTCAACACCACCTTCAGTCTCCAACACATGCTGGTGGATCAAAACTATGGCAGCCCCTAATGTACATACTAAAAGTTCCCCGTCTGTATATACCACTAGTGCTTAGTGTATGGGAATACACAAATGTGTGTGAGGTGCTTTCACGCTTTATACTATTGTGCTATGGATGCTGATGATGTCATTGGGTGTGTATGAGCAATTCCATCTGCAGAGTGTCTTAATTATGGGTTTTACAATGAGTACTGCAAGTGTGGGGCCTTTACTGTGGAGTTATGCTTGCGTGCCTTAAATAATCTGTTGCCCTTTAATTCACTTTTAAACCTGGATCCCCTCCCATTATCAGGCATGCATCCACCTGCCGTCTTTCTTGTTTTGTACTTTCCCTACCCAGTCATGGAAAAATGTGTCTTGTAGCTGATATACTGCAAATCAGCTTTGTTCTGCTTTGACACTTTACTGCTTTCTTTGCAGTACAGCCCCTCCCCTTTCCTGTCCTGCAGGTAGCTGTTTGCAGCCTTGTTAGCTGTTGTCAATGGCCCACTGTAGGCTCCTAGGTGTTAATTAGTCATTTGTACTCCAATTTCTCTGCTGCAGCATTTCTTTATTTCTTTTCTATATCCTTCCTGTTTTAGCTGCAGTGCACGCTGCACAAACCCATTTACTGGGTTTATGCCCGTTTTCATCTCTGTTCACATGCATACTCGATTACCTTGTGTACTCTCAGCTAAGCAAAGCTATGGCCAATTCAACACACCCCTATCCTGCAGCTTTGCCTAGCTAGGGGCAAACCTGTTTAGCAATGCTCCAATGTGAAAACAGCAATGGCGACACACTCCTCTCTTGATGTCATCTTTATCTCAAGGGCACACCTCGGTGTTATAACGCTACGCTGTGAGGTGCATCCTTACACCAGCAGGGAATCTGTGATTCACCATTACTCCTCTCATTTGCATGGCATTGCCTACTAATTCCTAGCTACCACACAAAACACTGTCACAGCCCCTTAGCATCCCTTGCGCCATAGTATGGTGTAGCATGCCTGCCATTGACTATTATGGGGAAATCATGATATGTGTCACATTGCAGTTTTATTCTATATTTTTATATTTTCCTTGTGATCCCCTTTGCGCACCACTGCCCTGCAATTCCACGTCGCGATAGTGTGACTATATATATTAAATGTTCATTTTATATTTTGTACATGTTTTTTTATGTCAATGGCTATATATTTCGCCATGGGCATATATTAACAATATAATACATGTGTATGATCGTCTGTCATGGCTCCGATTTTATGTTTGCAAAAATGTAAACCGTTTTCTATGGTTTACATTTCTGCATGCTTACACTACGCCTGCACCACTTCTGGATCACTACATACCTTCATTTGCATGCTACACTTCTGCACATGGCTTAATTAGCATACAGGGCCTGGGAGTTGTGCGGGCATAGCTTATGCAGGTAGTGTATGTGGGAACAGCTCATACCTGGATAGCTCAGCGGCCATATTTGGTGTTAGAACGCCGATGCTATGCCTGCACCTGGCATAAGCTTTATGAATCCCGGGGCAAGTGTCAGTATGGGCCTGTGTTATATTTCTTTTTAGGTACTGAGCTCTATTTATATTTCTCAACAGTCAGTTCTACCTACATTAGTGTGGACTTATGTCATCTGCCTGTTTTTCTAGGTTTGTTGTTGTCTTTTGCTGTATGTTTTTTGACTGTCTAGAAAGTATGTTACCTGTCACCTAATTCTAAAAATAATATATCAAACATTTAGTTAGCATGAAACTATCAGTTACTGGTAGTGAAGTATGTATATAGCATGTGCTTTTATTAAATTTATATTTGATTGATGAGTGATTGAGCCAGATCATGGCTGAAAAGTTTGAACTAGCCTCCCCATCCAGTTAACAAATAAATAAGTTGTTCCAATACCCATTTCAATAATGAATGCTTTAATAGTAATACAATTATTGAACAAGTGATCTTTTTTTCTGAACTGACAGTGCCATGTTTTCCACAAATGTCTACATGTGATGAATAGTCTATGCAAAATGCATGTTATGTTTTCAGTGTGGAAAAGCAAAGCTATTAAGATTAATTAGATGAACCTTTCACAAAAAGAACTTCTCCATCATATACCCATATGTAAAAGTTCTGCCAGTGCCTCCTTGCCAGTATCCTGGACAGTGGTAGACTAATGACAGGATCAATTCCAATGCACTACTGAGGCATTCTATGACCATAGCTGCCTGTACTAATCAGCGGAGCTGGACATGGGGGGGTCCAAAAGTTAAGTATGATATGTACTAATCAGCATTTAAATTAGTAGCAACCCTGACAATCAGAGTCCAGTGTTGATTTACAAGACAAGAGTTATAACTTTACAGACAGGATAGATATGTGTAAATGCTTATTAGTGGTCACTTACGTTAGTAACTCAACTCCTTAACCAGTGGTAAAAAAAAAATAGATTGTAGTTTAGGTGGTGATCAAATAGAGAAAAAAAATAAATAAAGAAAGAGAGAGCATCTGGAGTGGAATATATACTGACACTCCTATGTCAAATTTAAAAGGTTGAAAAGATAGAAAAGATGAGACTTAAAATTTAGCAGCAAAGCCTCTTGCAAACTTTGTGATTTAATGTCAGAAAATTGTTACCAGTAAGTCTATAATGTTATCACCAGATACACAGTTTTTGGTGTTAAATTTCAGGTTGTTATTCTCTATTTCCCGCCATTCAGAGCCAGCAAAAGTAATTTATATTCAAATTACAATTCATTTTGAACTGAAAACATGAAATCTCATCGACTAATAAAAAACAACTTAACTGCATGATGGCTTCTAATACTCTTACGGAGTACAAAAGCAATATGCTTTAAGTGAGACCATGCACACCTCATATCTCAAAAGATAGTACTTTAATAATGGCAACAATTCTTTAAATTCCTCTTTTTTTGTCAGACTTACCCAAATTTGTGAAAATCTGACTTGACAGTTCCTAACCTAAAATGACTGGTAGGGACTTCCAACAACTGACCCAGAATTATTTTGGAGGCAGGTGCTATTTACCAAAAGACTTCATTTAAAGAATGACTGTCATATTTCCTTCTTAAACAACATGCACTGCAGAACAGATTATTTACAATAAGATGTATACATGCAAGTGGTCTGATTAATATAGTGATTATTTTCAGGTCTTAACACTGTTTTTGATTGTTTTGAAATCTTGCTATATTCAGATTGCTAAGTAGCATGCCTTCTAATGAGATATTTTTATAACCTTATCTACTCCAAGTGGTGTGTGTGTGTGTGTGTGTGTGTGTGTGTGTGTGTGTGTGTGTGTGTGTTTGTTGTATTTGTGTTCTCAGAAGGGTAGTGATGAGTCTAGTAAACGTTTTAAATATCCTGGTGGTTGGACTCATTTGATTTTGGTATTACTATGGTCTGTAATGGTAAGAGAGTTATTTTTCATGCTATTAGGCGGTACCAAAGCGTATACATAAGGGCATCATTAAAACTCAGTTTGAGAATCCTTTCCCTATTTAGTTTGCCTTTACAAAGTCTGTACACCCTACTTCAAATCTTACATTTCTCACAACTTGTGTGTTTGGCCAATATTTTTCTTTCTCCACCTCTCTAGTGCAGCCATGCATTTTTCTACTCTGTTGCACTTTTTGTACACAGAAGGTTTATTCAAGTATCTTACCTAATCCTACACATTTAACATCCAGTTTTAGACTGGTTAACCCCTCATTTCCCAGTGCAGACATACAACATGGGATGAGAATACCAGAAGAATGGGCATCAGTTTTGCTACTGCACCTAATGGTAGAGTTAATAAAACTGTCTACTGCATGGAGTAAATCTATATTTCTCCAAATGTAGCAATCTCAGAATTTATTACACAAAGTTTGGGGTGCAGAGGGTAGAGGTCCTTTACTCCCCCATCCAGAAAAAAGCATTTTTATCATTACTATCCTCATTTATGCAACTACCATTTAAGACTTCTTATTTTTATTTGAAGGTACTTTTGAATTCAAACCCATCATATGTTCAGTAATGAAATGAAATTGTATAAAGATGCATAGTGTGGGGCAACACATGTAAATGTACAGCATAGTGGAAACTTTGCTTTATGTCATCATGATTTGACTGGCACTTTGAACTTTTTTGCAAGTCACCCAGTTCTCAATGCATGCCAACTGTCTGTCCACTCACAGCTGATTATAGCCACATGTTCCCCATTAAGTGAGAAAAGCTGATCATGGAAGGTGTTTCTCTCCTAGGTGGCCTTCAGGGGAATTTTTTCTGTTTTTTGGTTGTAATGCTGATACAGCAGGTGACATGCATGCTACTTGAAGTTACATCATGCTGCTCTCCTTTGTATGTGTTTGTGTGTGTGTGTGTGTGTGTGTGTGTGTGTGTGTGTGTGTGTGTGTGTGTGTGTGTGTGTATGTGTGTGTGTGTGTGTGTGTGTGTGTGTGTGTGCATGCATGTGTGTGTGTGTGTATGTGCGTGTGTGTGTGCATGCATGTGTGTGTGTGTGTGTGTGTGTGCGTGTGTGTGTTAGTTACTATGTGAGAGAGTATGTGTGTGTGTTCCCTTGCAGTGGTTTTAGCATGGGAAGATTCCAGGTAATTTTAACTTAGTTTTGGTCTGCTATATAGAAAGTATGCTACTAATTCAAAAAGCAGAGTATTGTATTAATGTCAGGTGCATATATGGAAAAATAAAGTTTCAATGCTGATATTGTGTTAAAGTCTGAAAGCACTATAGTGTTTTATGCATATGAGTGTAATAATTATGTTTCAAATATAAGTATATAGGTAGGTGCCTTTACTTAATTGTTACTGGTAATAAATATCCATATATGAACATGTTAATCTGACAAAAATACAACTGGTTAGGACTCAAATAATAAATGATCTTACCAAACTTATGTGTCCTGACCAGCTGGTCAACGAAACATGGCCTTACAACACTGTTTTTTAATTGCATTCCTTGAAAAATGTGCATTGCCACAGTCTTACATTCCATGATAATCTACAGAACATAAAAGAAATGTTTAGCATTGATTTTGCAGGAGGACAAGCCACCCTGATTTCCCCCATGTGGGGAGCACCCACACTCACACATCTCTAAATATAATAAATCTAGGACTGCACGACAAAGTAGAAAAGGGCAACTTATGTGCCTGCACTGAGCTGTGATTCTGCTACACTGCACTATATGATATTCTGTATCAGCACTGAGCTGTGATTCTGCTACACTGCACTTATGATTTGCTGTATCAGCACTGAGCTGTGATTCTGCTATGCTACACTATATGATATTCTATATTAGCACTGAGCTGTGATTCTGCCATACTAGACTGTATGATATTCTGTATTAGCAATGAGCTGTGATTCTGCTATACTAGACTGTATGATATTCTGTATCAGCACTGAGCTGTGATTCTACCACACTAAACTGTATGATATTCTGAATCAGCACTGAGCTGTGATTCTGCTTCACTGCACTATATGATATTCTGTATCAGCATTGAGCTGTGATTCTGCTACACTTCACTATATGATATTCTGTATCAGCACTGAGCTGTGATTCTGCTACACTGCACTGTATGATTTTCTGTATCAGCACTGAGCTGTGATTCTGCTATGCTACACTATATGATAGTCTATATTAGCACTGAGCTGTGATTCTGCTACACTAGACTGTATGATATTCTGTATTAGCAATGAGCTGTGATTCTGCTACACTAGACTGTATGATATTCTGTATCAGCACTGAGCTGTGATTCTGCTACTCTAGACTGTATGATATTCTGAATCAGCACTGAGCTGTGATTCTACTACACTGCACTGTATGATATTCTATATTTGCAATGAGCTGTGATTCTGCTACACTGCACTGTATGATTTTCTGCATCAGCACTGAACTGTGATTCTGCTACACTACACTGTATGATAGTCTGTATCAGCACTGAGCTGTGATTCTGCTATACTATACTGTATGATTTCTGTATCAGCACTGAGCTGTGATTCTGCTATACTACACTGTATGATATTCTGAATCAGCACTGAGTTGTGATTCTGCTACACTGCACTGTATGATATTCTGTATTAGCAATGAGCTGTTATTCTGCTACACTGCACTGTATGATATTCTGTATCAGCACTAAGCTGTGATTCTACTACACTAGATTGTATGATATTCTGAATCAGCACTCAGCTGTGATTCTGCTACACTGCACTGTATGATTTTCTGCATCAGCACTGAACTGTGATTCTGCTACACTGCACTGTATGATATTCTGTATCAGCACTGAGCTGTGATTCTGCTATACTACACTGTATGATTTCTGTATCAGCACTGAGCTGTGATTCTGCTATACTACACTGTATGATATTCTTTATCAGCACTGAGCTGTGATTCTGCTACACTACACTGTATGCTATTCTGTATCAACACTGAGCTGTGATTCTGCTACACTGCACTGTATGATATTCTGTATCAGCACTGAGCTGTGATTCTGCTACACTGCACTGTCTGATATTTTGTATCTGCACTGAGCTGTGATTCAGCAACACTACATTGTATGATCATGAGCACTTGACTCACTGTGATAGTAAAAAAAGCACTTCAGACAGTTATGCAATCGATCAAGTATACACTATATATATATATATATATATATATATATATATATATATATACATATCTGTTGTTGTTGTTGTGTCTTTCGGCTTTTCCTGGTTAGGGGTCGCTACAGCGGAACTCCGGTCTGCTAAAGATTGGCAGTAGATTTATACATGCCGAGTTGCCAGCTCTGATGCACAACCTTCAACGAAGATGCGCCCATTCACGCATGTCTCCACACAGAAGGCGCTCTAGCTGAGAATCGAACAGGATAACGTCTTACTGTGAGGTGACAACACTACTATATATATATATATATATATATATATATATATATATATGTGTGTGTGTGTGTGTGTGTGTGTGTGTGTGTGTGTGTGTGTGTGTGTGTGTGTGTGTGTGTGTGTGTGTGTGTGTGTGTGTGTGTGTTGCTATGTGAGAGAGTAGGTAAGTATATAGAATGTAAACGAGTAGCTTGTTGATGTTTGAAAGAGAGGGTGAGTTTGTTGCTATGTGTGAGAAGGTAGGAAGGGGTGTATATGTGTTTAACATATTTCTCAATGGTCCAGATTTAGCCTCATAGTTTTGGTCTTTTTCTCGTAAAATTTGTGGTTTTCTGGCAAATCACGGAGGACTGAAGTCACTAAATAGTGACATATATATTCATACCCTTCAGAAAATACATTCTAGTCCAAATCCTGTTATTCTCACAACTTTCTAAGCTAAAAAGAACAATATTTAAAATCTATCCCTATCATAGCTCTCAGCTGTGCAGATTTTCACTGAATGTCCAAATTTTGCAGAATTTTTGTTCTATTTCTTATAAAATTGGTGGTTTTGCAAATTAGTGGGTAATCATTGAGGACTGAAGTGAAAAATTAATGGCAGACATTTGAGTTTCAAACTCCATATCTTTCAGAAAAATCTATGCTAATGCAAAACCTGTAATTATATCAACTTTCTAAGTCTGTAAGGGCAATATTTAAAAAGTGTACTTATTTTTGGGCTTTTGTTCCCCTATTACTATTGGCTTTGTCCAGATTTCTTGCTCGAAGTGGTTGAGAGACATGATCCCTATTTTGGGTCATTGTATCTCTATTAATTCAGGCTTTGTCCAGATTTTTTTGCACTAAGAAATTGAGACATATGCGTACTTCTCAACCGTCCAGATTTTTGCCCCATTCCCCAATATTTGTAGTTTTTTGGCAAATTACTGAGGATTGAAATAACTAAATGTCATGCATTTGAGTTTTAGACTTCATTTCTTTTAGAAAATGCATGCTAAGACAAATGATGTTATTCTAGCAACCTTCTAAGTCTGTAAGAGCAATGTTTACAATCTGTCCCTATTTTGGGGCCTTTGTCCCCCCATTATTTTTATCTTTGTCCAGGTTTCTTATGCTAAGGGGTTGAGAGGTATGGAGGTATGGTGTGTAAGGGGGAGGACAGGTTAGTCAATTAACTTGATCAGGCTTGACACTGTAACTTGGTTACAGGAGACAAGAGACTGAATCCTCTATACCAACTACCAGACTGCTGATGGAATTGTGAGTTTAAGTTTTAGTGCATTTTCAGGGAATGTTGAGTTTTAGTGCATTTTCAAGAGACTGAGTTTCATTTCATTTTCATAGAATTGTGAGTTTCAAGGGAAGATGCTAAGTCTGTTTTCACTGTGAGACTGCATTGCTTGTTTAGTAAATGGCTATCAGTGTTTGTGCTATTTTATTTCAATATCTGTAATCATTGTAGAAGTAAATAAGAAAACAGGTTTCTTGTGTCTTTATTTAAAATATCCCTGATAATTCTTGCCATGGCTTTACATACAAGACTAGTCAGACTTATGGTTTGTAGTTATCCAGGTCAGTAGAAGGCCAATCCTTGTGCTGAGGATTAACTGTTGCAGTCCTCCATTCACTAGGCATGAAACCAGTTAGGAGGCTAATGCAGAACAGTGATTTTAGAGTGTTTGATAGCTTATATTTTATGCTATCCAGCACGTATCCCAGGATATTATCAAGGGCCACCGAGGTAGAATTCTTTGCCTTGTAGAGTGCATTGAAGACTGTTTGCTAGTGATAGCCAGAATAGTTATGGTTGAGGGTATCTCCTGAGAGGTATTGAGGGGAAGAAGGGGTGAAATTGGGAGTAAACATCAGTCAGCAGGTTTGCTATATCCTCTGACTCCTTTTAGGTTGTTCCATTTACAATTTATTCAGCACAAGGTTGTGCTACCTTTGAGGTTGTGGACAAAGCTGATGAAGGCCTTGTAGTTATCCTTTATCTTTGAGGATATTTCTGCCTCAAATTTGGCTTTGGTGGGCTTGATAAGATTTCTGAGTTTGAGGGGTTTCTCGCCTTGCTGGGTATTGCGCTTCCTAGTTTTGGCTGTGTTTTTTCTCCTTTTGTTGTACAACTTGTTGATTTAATTTTTCCACCACGGTGGCTTGTTATTTGAGCTGGTTCTCTGCTTATTCCTTGAGGCTACAACTACCTCAGTACAGCTATTTACATGATGGTATAGGGCTTCTGTAAACATTTCCCTACTGGTAGCAGAGTTTACATGGTTTAGAGGGATGGAAATTTTACCATTCTATAAGCCATTAGTGGGAGGTTTGCTTTGGAATAATTCCTAAATGTTTGAGGGTTAGATGACATCCACTTGTGACAAGTATTTGGACAAGTACATACCAAAAGGGGCATTATACGCAGTGACTGGCCCAATGAGTGCCAAGTAGAGGGGAAAAAGTATATGCCTGGATCTGGATGATATACCTTTATATATAAACTGTACAATTAAAAAGGATTTCATTACAATAGTGACTATGTGGTGATAAAGGGACAGTTCATTGTTGACAGGTTCCCAGATGAGACTGGTTAGGGTTATGCATATATAATTGCCTGGGTCCATTGAAGTCCCACTGTCATGGAAGAGAATGTCCGTTGCACTCTTTTACTCATCCAGCATGAAACCTTTTTTTGAGATTAGTAATGAATAGCCTTTGTAGGGGGTTTAACATGTCAGAATCAGACTAGTTGGTAGGTAGCCTAGTATTTTATCCTATCCCAATAGACACTATGTTTTTGGCCTTAGGTAGTGACTTCAGAAATTGTTGAGAGATTTGAGAGGTTATAGATGTGGGTATTTGATGTGAGAATATTGGAAGATTGGGGGGGGGGTGAAGTTCAAGCTGAATTAGTTGGCCAGTGGATTGGCTATATCCTTTGCTCCAAGTATGTGATATAATTTGTTATCAGCTCACTGTAATGCCAGTCATTGTTTGAGATTTCTAGCACAGTTAAACAAATACTTTGTGGCTATCTTTTACCTGGGTTTATATTTTTTTAACCTCATATCAGGCTTTGGCTGATTTAATCACAGTTCTGAGTTCTTTGTTTAGTTTTAGCAAGAGTGTTTTGGGCTTTCTGAGAATTACATTTAATTTTGCATGCAATGAGTATTTTTTTCTTTTATTATGCTTTCCATAGGGCTTTATTTTTGAATTTAGTATTGTATTTATTTCTGATGGGGAAAATGTGTCTATGCAACTGTTTAAATAAATATGCATAGAGCTTGGCAGTGGAAGTTTGAAACAGGCTTAGTAGAGGGACCCCCATCCCTAACTAATGCCCTGTACCCAGCATTGTCAGAAACCAGCACTACTCAGATATGTGCACATGAGATCACTTACATTAGCTTACAAGGGGGCTGACAGTGGTGTGGCAATTGTTTTTTTTAACATTTTTCACAGTCAAACCTGAGTGTCTTCATTTGATCTTTCAGCATGTAACACCATAGAGCTATATATAAAGTGGCTATGTTTTCATTTTGTGGGAGGGCAGGAAAGCAGCCTGCATCTACAGATATGCTTTTTGTCTTTAGAAGTTTTCTTCTCAGTATATTGGGTGGTATCGTGTCAGCTTTGAACATTAAGGTTTGAGTAAAACTCATTTCATCCTTGAATTTCTTTTCATTTCTTTCCAATAATTTTGTTCAGACTATCACTGGATCATAAGACTAGAAAACACTCCAAAATAGTGCCTTAGAGCATGTACAGTCCCACTGGTTCTGGGGCCTAGGATAATTTTCTTGCTTTAATCAATTTCCATTCAGCAAAGTCTTGAGAGGGTAGGAATCCTGTAACTTTCAACAGCTTTAGTTTTTGCTTGATTGATTACCATGGGTACACATCTTCATGTATTGTCAGTGGCAGTATGACTGGACCCAGCTAAAATGTATTTATTGTTCGGAATATAAGGTTTACTATTCCAAAAGGCTTAGTGTGAGCATAGGCCATAGGTATAAACAGCCATTGCCAGGTGACCCATGCGAGTGGAAGGGAGGTAGTTGTAGTTCATACCTTGGGTGTTACCTGGGGGAGCACTATATGTTGTACCTACAGATCACAACACTGTGGAGCATGTGCTGCCTAGAGGCTGCCAGTCCTTTAGCAAGCAGCACTACTGGAGCTCTAATAAGCCACTACAGGGGTTAGAAACTGCAAGGGGATGAAGAGTAATCTTGGGGGGGGTGGCAAACTGATTGATCTACCCTAGTGTAAATGGAAAGGTATTTTGTTTTTTGACTTAAGGAAGATGCACTTCTGGAATTAAATGTTCATGCTGCTTCATCATGTAAGTAATTACTACCCTGACATAGACTTGCCAGTGATCTGTTCAGAGAGCAGCAATGTGAAGGGGCGTGGCTTGGTCAGCAGTGTTAATGTGGGCGTGGCTTGTTGAGGGAGCAGCAGTCTGTGAGTTATGAGTACAAATTTAAAAATCCTGGCTACACCCCTGCTGTCTCTCTCTCTCTCTCTCTCTCTCTCTTGTGTGAGAGAGCTCTTCCACAAGCTGGGATACCAAGAGAAATTCAGAAGTCTTTCTTGACACCCTCACACAGAATTGTGTTCCTAGGATGTCTGATCTTTTAACTAGATATATTTGTAAGGTTTTCCAATCAGACTTTGGTTTTGGCGAGGGGAATACCTCAAGATTTCGAGTCTCATGGCATCTATGATTCTCATGATACCTCTGGCAAGACTCCACATAAGAAAGATACAGTGGTATCTGAAACCTTTTTGCTCCTAGCATCAACACCATTTATCTTTTCAGATCCCAGTGCTGAAGTTTGTCAGAACAGAAACTTTTTGATGGAGACAACAGTTATCATTAAATGCAGGTCCTCCTTCTCCCTCCATGCTTCAAAGCAGTCAGTTACCACAGATACTTCAGACTTTGCTTGGAAAGCAATTTTAGGAGGAACGAAAGTGCAAATGGGGTGGGTCACCAAGGACAGATGCAAACACATAAATATCAAGGAGATGCTTGCCCTGATCAAGGTACTCAACTCTCTGAAACATCTTTGGTTCCCAGGAACTGTTTAGGTGGTTACAGACAATACCACAGTCAAGTTGTACATCAGCAAGGAAGGGGAACCAAATCATACCCACTTGCAGACTAACCATATTTGCTTAGGATATAGCTTTACAGCATAATCAAACTCTGCAGGATCCTAAATTTTGTAAGAACAAAACTGTTGCAGACAAGCTGAGCAGGACCAGGGCAGCTCCTCATTAATGGAAACTAGATCAGGGGTTCTTCTATGTTTTGATGCATCTATGGGGAGTTCCTCTTTGCTTCCTTTCTGAACAATCAACTGGCAAATTTCTATTCCAGGACTCCATGCAAGAAGCTCTGGAAGATGGATGCCTTTTCTTTTCTTTGGACAAAAATGCTCCTATATGTCTTTCCATGCTTTCCAGTAATATCCAGTGTACTTCTGAAGATTCACAAGAAATCCCTAAATATCATCATGGCGACTCCCTTGTAGCCCAGGAAACTGTGGTTTTCCCTTATTTTAGAAATGGCCAGGTACAATTACCACAAGCTTCCTCAGTGAATAGATCTACTCACACAAGAACAGGGGGTTTTGATACACCCTGACATCATCTTCAGTTAACTGCCTGGATGATACGGTCTTAATTTCTTTTATGCACCTGTTTTATGAGGATGTGCCGTAGGTGCTAATGTGGGCAAGAAAGCCTGCTATTAGAAAATCAGATATTAGCAAATTGTTAAAAGTTTTCTAGTTGGTGCCAACAACAAAACCAGCATCCATTCAGGGCTAGTTTTAATCTGGTTTTAAAATATTTGTATGAGTTACTATTCTATGATCTTTTTTATTATTCTCTCAAGGTTCATTTATCAGCCATTTCATCATGTCTGGCCATGGATCTTGCTCTTTCAAGGCAGTTTCATGTCAAAATGTTCTTGAAAAGGGTTTTGCATAAGAGGCTTCTAAGTAAACCGGTGGCCCCTGCATGGGATTTAATTTTGTGTTAGAGAAACTAGCACTTGCTCCATCTGAACCATCTAACTGATTTCTCTGAACTTTGTAAGAAGACTTTCTGAGTTGTAGGCTCTTATGGTGAGTCAAACTTACTTCATTTCCCATACAATGGGGTTTCTTTGAGAACTAATCCTTCTTTTATGCTTAAAGTGGTATCTGAGTTTACTTTAAGATAAACTACCCACCTCTCTGTTTTCTTTCATAAGCCTAAAAATGAGATTGAAAGGATTTTCCATACTTTGGATGTCCTCAGACAACTCAGGTAGTATCCCAATAGAAATAAATCTTTCAGATCTTTGGAACAACCTGTGCCAAAACAGGCAATTTCCAAATGATTGTCTAAGGCTACCTTTTGTTATACTCACCATGATAAATCAATTTCGGGTCTATATTGTATCATCGAACACTTAAAAAAGCGAACTATGAATAACTGAACCCATGTAAGCAAAAACTTACAATTTCGAAAGCTCAGAACAGCGATTTTTTTCCAAGGGAAAATGATCATTGTTCCAAAAAAAAAAAAAAAGCTTGAAATAATACATAAAGTGGGGGGCTTTGGCCCCCACACCCCCTCTACTTAAATATACCAACTCCAAGCCAAGATTGCACTACAGTGCCAAAAACGGCAAAGTAAAGTAAGAGGCCAAGCAAATTCTTTCTCTGGGAAAGAATTAGCTTAAAAGCCGCTTCGCTATTTTGCCTTTTCATTGTTTTAAGTTCGACCAAGACAAATTCGATATAATGCATATTCGGTATTCTAATAGGAATCCTCAATTTCAGGCAGGGTCAAGGCTCACTCTACCAGGGTCTTGGCTTTATCTATGGCTTTTTTGAAAGGGTTGGAGTCTAGAAGTACTCTAGAAGCTGCTACTTGGTCCTCTGTACATACTTATGCACTTTAACCTTGATTCCTTTTCTAAGTCTATATCACGTTTTGCTAGGACCATTCTCCAGGGCTCCTGAACCCTTCTCCTTCCTTCTTCCAAACATAGTTATCTATGGTAGTCTACCAATATAGGTAAGGCTACTGCAGCAGTGATCAATATGAAGAAGAGAGTATGGTTGTGTAAGCTGAACTTTCCATATTAGTAGATGTATGAATGATCAGTGCTGCAGTAGCCACTCCTCTCCATGACCCTTGTTTTTTTAGTGTGTTTTTTATGCCAGGGTACACACATATATATATATAAGCTCAGGAAGCTGGCTGACTGTTATATTCTTGGCAGGATATAACCCCTATAGCTAAAGCTACTACAGCACTGATCATTCAAACATCTACTGTTATGGCAAGTTCAACTTACACCACTCTACTGACTTGTTAAAAGATAGTTCCTAACTCATATGAGCTGGAGGGCTTGTGAAATAAAAAATATTACATGTAACTCTAATATAGGTTCATAGGTTGATACTAGGCTATCTGCCCTAGGGCATTTATAAGCCTAGCCAGAGTGTGTTTAGCTTTTGCCACCCTTTTAGATTAGTTGACTGTGCCTCTGTATAGTAGGTCACAGAAGGTAGCCCTTTTAAGGTTAGTTTACTGTACCTCTGTCAAGCAGGGACACAGAAGAGATCCCAGGGGTAAACTTATGATCTCCCATTCAGTCGTCGAGATTTTTCTTGAAGAGGGTCAGTGAGGGGCTCTGCCTAACATGGATTGGGATTTTGTTCCAGAGTGAGGGGAGCCTCTGGGATATGAATCTGTCCCTCCAGCATGTCCTATTGATTTATGTGCTGAGGTTGAAGTCCCTGGAGTGTGTAGCTCTAAGGGATTTGGATTTACTGAGGTGAAGCATGTCCATTAATTCTGGGTTGGACATGGCTTTATACGTCAGACACAGATCGCCTCTGAGTAGGTGGTATGCAACTGAGTAGAGCTGGAGTTTCTTTAGCTGAGCTGCATAGGGCAACTGTTTGAGCCCCTTGATCCTCTTGGTGAGGTATTTTTGGGGTCTTTCCAGTTGCTGCAGGTGTTGGGTAAGGTACATCCCAAATGGGGCATTGTATTCAATTATGGGCCTGATAAGTGATGAGTAGAGGGGCACAATGACCCCCTCTTGATCTAGACGTGAATCCTTTCATGATAAGATGGGCTATATAAAAGGTCTTTCTAATCACTTTGGCAACGTGATTGTCAAAGGAGAGATTGCTATCTACTTGGGTCCCCAAGTCCCTAATTACTTCTTCCGTACTTAATGGATTACCACCTATGTGATAATTTGTGGGCACTTTGTTAACGGGGATGACTATGCACTTTTTGGCATTTAGCTTTAGGCCATGGCTCTGGCACCAGTTATCCGTCTCTGTGAGACCCTTTTGGAGGATGCTTGTGTCAGCCGGAGAGTCGATTATGGCACCCAGTTTGCAGTCATCTGCGAACTTGGTCAGCCATAGTCCACCCATGTTAGCCTGTACCTCTGAGAAATATAAATACCGAACAAGAGACGTCCCAGGACTGAGCCTTCTGAGACGCCACTTGTAACTGGTTTAGAGTCTGACATGGCACTTGCTATTCTGACCATGTGGGTTCTATCCCTGAGCCAGTTTGCAACCCATCTTGTGACATAGGGGTTGATATTTAAGCTGGTGAGCTTATTTATGATGCCCGAGTGGGGTATTGTGTTGAAGGCTTTTGCGAGGTCCAGGTAGGCTGTGTGGACTACCTTCCCTTCATCTATGGCTTTGATAACTGTTTCAAAGAAGTTGACCAGATTCAAGAGGCAAGATCTGACCTTAACAAAGCCGAATTGGGTAGGATCCAGTGTCTGGAGGCTCCCAATGTCTTTGTTTATGAATTCCATGATGATACGCTCCATAGCTTAGCAGACCAGGCTAGTCAGGCTTATAGGGCGATAGTTTCCGGGGTCTATTGTGGCACCACCTTTGTGGAGTGGGACCACTGTTGCTGTACGCCATTCCTTGGGTACATATCCTGTAGTAAGGCTGAGATTGAACAGTGACTTTATATGAGGGTTTAGTTCTTCTTGGAGCTCATGTAAGACACAGCCCGGGACACCGTCTGGTCCCATTGATGCTGTGTTTTTTGCTTTCGAGAGGGCAGCTCTCACCTGTGCATCAGGAAGGTACACTCTGTTGGGATAGACATTTGCTCTTTTGGGGGGGTAGGGGAGTTTGCACTGAACCTTTCTGCCAGGATGTTGGCAATGTCTGTGGGTTCAGTGTATTTTTTGACATTTTGCACTAACTCAGAGCATATCTGGGAGTTGCCTCCTAGGTTTCTGACATAACTAAAGAAGACCTTGTGAGTATCTTTAGTGTCTTGTGCAATTTTTCTTTTGAAGCTGGCCTTAGATGATTTTATGAGGGATCGTAGTTTCTTGCTAGTACTGATCAGGGACCCCTTCCCTTTTTGGGATTTTGCTCTATCATGTAGTAGCTTTCTCCTTCTGTTGTATAGCTTATTTATGGCCGGGGTCCACCAGACAGGTCTCCTGCCTTTGGAGGAGTGAGTCTTGGTTTTATTTGGGATAGCATTCTCCATGCATTCCTGTAGGTGTCCATAGAATGCTTTTGTAAAGGATTCTGCATTTTGGGCCATATTTTCTACTGGCCCGGGGGCTTTGAAGGATTCCACCTCAGTTTTGAGAAGTGTGAAGTTTGCTTTTGAGAAGTTCTTCACCGTGGTTTGCTTGGCTAGGGGTGGGGATGGAATATGGATGTCCAGTGAGATTAGTTTATGGTCTGATCTTACCATTGAGGGGTATACCTCTGGTGTGGAACATAGAGACCACATGTTGGTGATGACCAGATCCAATATGTTTTCCCCTCTTGAGGGAGTGGTGACCAGTTGTTCCATAGCATTTGAGTTTATAAATTCTAGGAACCATTGGGTGAGGGTGTTTGGGCTTGAGAAGTTTTCACAATCAATGTTTGGGTAGTTGAAGTCACCCAATATAATGGTGTTTGGAGAGACCTTCATATTCTTCAGTGTTCTCAGGAAAGCTGAGTGAGGTTCCTGTGTTTGGGAGGGTGGTCTGTAGCAGGCTACAAACTGAAAGGCAGTTTTGCCCACTGTTAGTTGCACATGGATGGTCTCTGATGCTTCGTGCAGTGCCACTAACCTGGAGGTGTGGGTATCTTTGATAAATATGGATACTCCCCCTCCTTTTGTGGTTCGGTCCAAGTTTTGGGGCTGGAAAGCATGGTATGAAGTATAACCTGTTAGTGCTGGGGTGCTCTCGGGAGCCTTGAACCAGGTTTCTGTTACTGCACAGATATCGATATTCTCCATACTGAGGAGAGTCTCGAGTGTGTGCATCTTGAGGTTTAGACTTCTGGCATTGAGCAGCATTACCCTTATTTTTTTTTCTTTGTGTTGTCTATGGAGGTGGGTTTGTCTTTTGAGCCTTGCCTAAAAAAGGCACTATGGGGGAGGCAAGAGCCTTTGGCAGTATTCAAAAACCCAGAGGTGACAGGTGCAGGTCGTCCCTAGCGAAGCAACGTGGCTTGTCGAGCATGTCATCCCAGGCTGACAGACACTGGATCCTCTTTGAATGGGGGTTTATCTGTCCCAATGCAGGGTTTGTCCAGCCTTTTATGTTGGCAAAACATTTAGAAAGCTCAAAGAGTGCATTTATAAACATGTAATGGATATGCACTTTATAAACATGCTGAAAAAGAAGGTGATCATTGATTTAGTTTTTTTAGTTATGGAGCAGGTTTGGTATAAACCATGGGGTTTTATTACAGAAGAGCACTTAGAAAAATGTGAGCTAAAGTGGCAGCTGAAATTGGGTCTACTTCACGTTGTCGTAAGCTGACAGTATCGAGTCTGATATTGTCGGCATGACAATATCGAAAGTGAAGAACATTGTGCAAGTAAACAGAAATCTTCATAAGGGGAGATTTCCATTTACCTCAATTTAGAGCGGTTTTGGAGTTAGTATATTTAAGTAGGGGGGTGTGGGGGGTGCAGGGGGGCTTGCCCCCCTGCTTATGCTATTTAGCTTTTTTTTTTTAATTTGTTTTTTTTTTACGTTATTCGATGTTTTACTTAATCGATCAGTAAAGTTCGACCTTTATTAATTCGATTAAGTAAACTTTTGATAACGTGATATAGACGCCTGAAATTGGATGCCATTTGTTTCCCATGGCTGAACAAGCCATGTTACTTAAATTCTGTTTTAAAATTAACGTATTATAATGCATGATTAATCCAACTGATGTTTTAATTATCTAAGTTCAATTGGTTGACTGAAGCAGTTTTACTACTGGGTTAGGGTAATCATGTGATTTAGAGTGGGTTATATTTAAATGTGATTTTAATGTAATGCCTTTTGTTCTGATGAAGTTATAGTAAAAGGGAATGAAAGTGCTTAACGTTTTGAAAAAATAATTACTCCGGGTGCCAGTGGGTGTTTTCGTTCATGCACTACAGCAAGTTTTTTGAGATTTTACCAGTCTGTTTGTTTTAACTTGTGTTAGTTGTTGGTTTATTGCTACAGTTTAGTCCACACATGGAGCTCTATATATTCAGGTTTGAGTTATGACTGCGAAAGCTGGATTGGCTAATCGCTTCCCCAAACACTTTGCACCCAGGCAGTTGCCCCTTTTACCCCACCATAGATACTGCTGGTGGTGTTAACAGTGCTCTGTTTTATTACAAGAGCCACCTAGATCCCTCTGTCTATGCATGCTTGTGCCTCAACATGCACAAACAGAGGCTAGTTATCTCCATATGTGGTGCCAATGCCTGCATTTTTCAGTCACTAGCTCCCCACATCATGATGGGCCTCTGCTTTCCAGCTGAGGTGTTGTCATTACAGCAGCAGCAGTGCGTACAAGGGTACACCATATATATCCCACCCAAGATTTGTTAAAAGTGTGTCTTTTTGATGATAACACAGAAACACAAGCTGGGCTAACACATTAGAAGACAATGGAAAAATTGTAACAATGCTCACAAAGATAAGCATAGTCATTTAAAATGTAAATTCTTAAACTCCATCAAAGTGAACTACAAAGTGAACTCAAACCACAGAAGGGTCCTTGAGCCTCTGGTAGATGTATATTTGATGTCTGCATATAAAAAGTAGATTGCTTGTACTAATCCTTCTTTTAAGTGCAAAGTGGTTAATGATTTGTCCTTGAGTCAAACAATTCATCTGCCTTCTTTTGTTTTCCTCTCCACATAATGCTAGTGAGAGAATTCTTCACACCTTGGATTATATAGGCAGCTCAGGTATTACCTAGATAAGACAAAACATACCAGGAAACCTAAGGAATTTTTTGTTTCATTTCTTTTGAGGACCTTGGGTTTTACTGTTTCTAAGGAAACTATCTCCTCCTGGATTTATTTTTTGCTATTCCTTTCATGGTAAGCAGCTTTCTTCTTTGGTTGCCTCTTCTGGTGCTTTTTTCAAGGGTCTCAATACTAAACCCATTTTGGAAGCTTCTACTTGGTCTTCTGTGCATACCTTTACTAACCATTAGAAGTTGGATGTGATTTCTAGGGCAAGAGCAGGTTTTCCCAGGGCCATCCTTCTTAGATTTTTGTAGGGCTCCACTGTGGTTTCTTCCTCCCATTCTGTTTAGTACCGTTTGTACTCTCCCAGGTGTAAAAAATAGTGCAACAGTGTAAAGAAAGGACATAGTACAGTTTAGTAAGAACTACCATAACAGTAGATGCCCTGATTTTCACTGTTGGAATATTCTATCCCTCCCTCATTCCCGTTATTCTCGTTGCCTTCCTTCTAGCTGAGAGGTCTTTCTTACTTTATTTTCTTCTTCTTCCCTTTCTGGATGTATTCCCTTTCTGGATGTACTCCCTTTCTGGATGTACTCCCTTTCTAGATGTACTCCCTTTCTGGATGTACTCCCTTTCTGGATGTATTCCCTTTCTGGATGTACTCCCTTTCTGGATGTATTCCCTTTCTGGATGTACTCCCTTTCTGGATGTATACTCTTGCTTTTCCTCTTTGGTTGCTCTGATTCACCTGTTGCTGACTACAAGAATTGCTGCTTCTAAAGCCATTTGGAAATCCAAAGCTGATATAAGAATATAAAGCTGATATAAGTATATATTTTTTGAGGGTTCAGGCGCCTAGGCAGCGAGACATTTCCCTGCAATACATTTTGGCTGGGGACACATGGCGGAAGTGACATTCAGCTGCAGAGAAATATGGCTGTTTGTTTTCCCCCTGTGAATTTGGTTATTGAAGTTGTAGGTATGACAACACATTCTTCTCTTTGCCCACAGGGAATTTGCAAACAGCCATATTGATGATTCAGTGATATTTAATAATCATCTGCTGCTCTTAGGTTGTAGTTTTTAACAATATTCTGCAATAGCTGTGTTTTGTGAACATATCTCAGGGTTTAGTTCCAAGGTTTCTTTACTTGTCTTCTGTTTTGATTCAGTCTCTATTTTCATTTAGGTGTGAAATCTTGGTCAATAGCTCTTTGTGTTTCTATCTGATTGCCACGAGGGTTTAAATTTAGAAAAGCCTTTCATCCTGGTGGTATAAAGGAATTAATTCTGTAAGTTTCTGCTCTTTTGTGCCTTCATATGTGGTTGGCTACATGAATTACTGCTTCTAGAACCATTTGGAAATCCAAGCTGATATAAGTATATAAAGCTGATGTAAGTATATATTTTTTGCTGTAATTGTTTCAGTGATATTTAACAATCCTGTGCTGCTCTTAGGTTGTAGTTGTTAACAGTATTCTGCAATTCCTGTGTTTTGTGAACATACTTCGGGGATAAGTTCCAATGTTTCCTTACTTGTCTTTACTTCTGTTCTGATTCAGTCTCAAATTTTTTTCCCACCCCCTCACCCAAGTGTTGTTGTATTCTTAAAACTTGGCTTTTAAGTTGCCCACCTCTATTATAATTTTGATATTGGACACTACTCCCAGTCCCATAATAACAGCTCATTCTATTGTCAAATGAGATCAGTTGGGAAGGCCCCCTGCCTCCACTTAGTTTCTAAACATTGAATAATCTTCTGTTTCCTCCCTCCCTACTTAACTAAAAAACTTTATTCAGCTACTGTTTTTGTGTCTCTTCCTACTTTATTACTTTATCTTGCTTTTACTGCTTGTACTTAAAGTGTTCAATTGCATTTATTCTGCTGCATTTATTACTGCTTGCTGGTAGACTGATTAAATTGTAATTGTTACTCTAAGTGTCTTAGTTTTGCTTAAAGAACTTGGGCTTCAGACCAGTTATTTTACATTAAGAAGATCTGTAGTCTACACTCTTGTGGAAGGAGAGGGTAGCCTCTGCCCTTCTGAGTTGGGAATTGCTGGGTGATGGCCTATTGTGCCTGTTGTCCTAAGTGTCTTTGTTCTGGTTCCAAACCAGTTATTTTTCATTAGGAAGATTTGTGGTCTAGACTCTTGTGGCAGGAAAGTATAGCCTACACCCTTCTAAGCTGGAAATTGCTGGTTGAAGGCTCATTGTTTCTGTTATTCTGAAAGTGTCTTAGCTCTGGTTTAAGCACTTGGGCTCCAAACCAGTTACTTTGCATTGGTTGGGTTATGGTCTGGACTCTTGTGGCAGGAAAATGTGGCCTACACCTTTTTAAGTTGGGAATTGCTGGGGAAGGCTTATTGTGCCTGCTATTATAAGTGTCTTTATTCTGGTGTAAGCACTTGGGTTCCAAACCAGTTACTTTACATTAGGAGGATTTGTGGTCTAATCTCTTGTGGCAGGAGAGGATACCCTACACCCTTCTAGCTGGAAATTGCTGCTTGAAGGACTATTGTGTCTGTAATTCTGAAGTGTCTTAATTCTGGCTTAAGCACTTGTGCACCAAAACCAGTCGTTTTACATTAGGATGTTTTGTGGTCTAGACTCTTGTGGTGGGAGAGTGTGGCCTATGCTCTTCTATGTTGGGAATTGCTGGTGAATTGCTGCATTATTTAAACTGCTTTCTGCTTGGGACTGTGATTTCCTACACTTTGAATTTTTAGCATAGTTTAGATTCAGACTCACTGAATCTAGGACTGTTTGGTATAACTTGAGCAGTAAAACCAGATCTTCACTGAGATACTGAAATGTCTGAGGAATCCACAGCTTCCAACTAACTATAAGTGCCTGTGTTTGCTCTAATATTGCACTTTTAATTTGTATTTGCATTCCACTGTCTATTTGAATTGTCTGAACTATTCTGTCTCATTTTACTGTACACTGTACTAGGTCAGCTGTAGCACTGCCCAGTTCCAAGTTTGCTATTTCTGGGTCTGTTTTGTAACTTGTAAGCATCAACTTCAAGCCATCTTTGTTGGTGAAGGTCCTTATGCACCATTGTGTGAGAAGAGTACTGTCTGGGTCCCATCTAATTGAGGGTGATTGGAGTACAGCTCAGAGAGCATTCTTTTTGGCTAATTTGAGCTAAAAAGGGTATTTTCTTGTTTTATTTAAGCCCTGTGTTTGCACTTGTTTGTGTGTAGTGCTCCATCGTGTACTGCTGCATAGCAGTGGTTACCATTTATGGTTATAGACACAAACACTGTTTGTTAAATTTTCCCTTAGCACTTTGCTTGTGGTCCTCCAGAGTTTTCTTGCAGCCCTGCTCTATTGTCAGGTGGAACACTGAGCCTAGCCTCAGATGTACCAACACACCTCTCACCAACTAGCCACTCCTAAGTGTGACCTCTTTTTCTGATCATATAAATTTACCTATCACTATGGATGGACAATTTCCCACAGTTTCTCCAACCAGCTTGGTTGACATTGGCATCTTGAGGTAGTGTAACAACTGCCTTATGTTCACCGACAACCCTTTACTCCTAGTCCACACAAACACAATGTGTGAAAGATGCAACTATATTAAGAACCATGAATTCATGGTCTGTCACAACCAGTCAGTACATATGACAATGACCGGATTGACAGCATTCACACCTCACCTCCTACTCCACCCAAACCTACAGCACACATACCTACATATACAGAGGCCCTCACCAGAAACATACCTAAACACCAGAGACCTCCCAAACACAAATTCAAGCATGCTATACATAATACTTCCTCTACAGAACACATTACATATAATAGTTCACAAACCTGTGCCTCACCAGTCAAACTCTTAAGACAAAACACAAAATCAAACATTAGTCATAGGTGATTCCATCATGAGACACACTGATGTCCAACTCACTAGGCTGGATAAGGAAAAGGTCATAGTCAGGTGTCTGTCAGGTGCCAGGATACACTATATCACACATGCACTCAAGTTTCTCAACAACAGGTACTGTTATGACTCCATCATAGTCCATGTTGGTGTGAATGATTTGAGATATACCTCTCTGGACTATATGTAGAGAGACATGACTGAGCTCTCAGACTATGTGTCTCAGGCAGGTATGTCCCTAGCCTTAAGCAGCATTTTACCTTCACCTAGGATGATGCCTTAATACAAACAGAAAATGACTGACTTCAATAATTGGCTTAGCATCTGGTGTCATTCTAAGGGTATCTATTATCTGTCAGCCACCCCCATAATGCCTTTTTAGGCAGTGTCTCAAAGAAAAAATTCCCAACATAAAAACTCCATCTAAAAACAACCTCAAGGTTATGCTGCTAAATGCTAGGAGTGTCAACATGAAACTGCACTCACTGGAAGCTGTCCTCACCTTGGAAGACGCAGACATTTGTGCAGTCACAGAGACCTGGTTCAAGGCTGTGGACAGCACTTAAGCCATACCAGGTTACACCTCCTACCACACGTTCAAATCTCAAACTGAAGACATAAAAACTAAAGGAGGTGGTGTATCAATATGCATTAAAGATGAATGCACCTCCAGATTGGTTAAACACTATGATTCCCTGTATACACTTCAGGTGCAATTAACTGTTGGTAGGACACCTGTTTAAGTCATTGCCAGCTACAAGACCCCCTCTATGAATCAGGACACCCACTCTGCCTATTTGGATCTACTTGGGTCTATCAAGATACATCTGAACACCATGGTTTTGGGCGACTTTAACTACCCATCCATTAACTGAGTAAATTACACATGCTCAGACTCACTTGCCCATAGGTTCCTCGACTTCATTAACTCCAGTGGCCTGAACCAGCTGCTTGACACCCTCACAAGGGGTGCCAACATCCTGAATCTGGTGCTTACCAATATGGTGAACCACTGTAGCAACCCCACTGTGAGGTCCTCCCTGGTGAGATCTGACCACAAATCGGTCTAATTCAAAGTAACTATCACACCTGATCCACCCCCCAGTAGCAACTAAACTAAAAATCTTCTCCAAAGCAGATTATAGTCTCTTACAGGATGGTATAAATAGCATCACTGCACCTCCTCCCTCAGATGGAACTGGAAACTATGCTGAGTTCTACACCAATGCTTTATACAAACACCTGTATGCCTGTATTGAATTGGTCATACCTGATAGGAGCAAACCAAGCTCCTCAAGGAAGAGCAAACCTGACTGGTGGACAACTGCCATTAACAGGCTTTACAACAAGAGGAAGAAATTGTTATCTAAGAGTAAGAGGGACTGAGCCCTGCTAAACTGGAAACACTCCCTCTTCACCTAAACAAGCAAATAAGACTTCTTGTGAAGTGCTGCAAAGCAGACTACAAGTCCAAATTATCTTCCTCAACAAAGGACAACCACAAGGCATTCTGTACTAACATCTGTAACCTAAAAGGAAAGGCCCAGATTTGTGCCGAACTGGTAGTTAATAATACCACATATACTGAGCCTGTGGACATAGCTAACCTGTTGCCCGACAGGTTCTGCGAAAACTTCACTCCCCTGTCCCCACCACATGTACTCCATGACATCCCTACCACCTGTCCCCTACCTTGTATCTTTAAAGAGCAGGTTGTAAATGCCCTCTCTAAGGCCAAAAACACAGCATCTATGGGACCTGCTAACTTCCCAGACTGCGTCCTATATGGGCTCCAACATGAATTAGCAACATCATTGGGTACTCTTTTCAATCATAGTCTAAGCATCGGCTTCATCCCAGCTGAATGGAAAACAGCCACTGTTATCCTCTTGCACAAAGGTGGTGCTTCCACTGAACCTGGGAACTATAGATCTATTAGCCTGACTAGCCTTATGTGCAAAGCCATGGAGTGAATCATCATGGACCTTATCAACAAAGATATAGGTAATCTCCAAACACTTGACCCTACTCAGTTTGGATTTTCTGAAGGGAGATCATGCCTGTTAAACCTGGTGGACTTCTTCAAGACAGTCACCAAGGCCCTGGATGAGGAGAAATCTGTGCATACAGCCTACCTGGACTTAGCCAAGGCATTTGACACTCTCCCACTCAGGTATCATTGACAAACTTACCCAACTGGGCATAAATCCTTATATCGTTAGATGGGTCACTAACTGGCTCACTGATTAGAACCCATATAGTCAAAATAGGGGAATCCACCGCCAACAGCAGACGTGTAATCAGTGTTATTCCACAGGGATCAGTCCTGGGACCTCTACTGTTTGGAATCTATTTCTCCGAAGTACAAGCAAAAACTAAAGGTCTGTTGCTGACAAAGTTTGCTGATGACTGCAAACTGGGAGTGGTTACAGAATCTCTAAATGATGCCAACATCCTACAAGAGGGTCTTACACAAACAAATGATTGGAGCGAAAGTCATGGCCTTAAACTCAATGCAAAAATGTATTATCATTCCTTTTGGTAAAACTGACATTCCTGCTATCACATCAATAGCAACACCTTAAGTACATACTCAGTGGTGAGAGAGCTGGGCACACAAGTTAACAGCAGTCTTACTTTTGACCACCATGTCTCCACAGTGATACGATGGACATTCTATATTGCTCATCTCATAAGTAAGGGCATTGCCTCCAGAAAAAAAAAGAAGTTATAACCTACCGTACTCTTCCCTCATCAGGCCAATAATTGAGTACAATGCCCCTTTTGATATGTACCTTTTCAAGCACCTGCAGCAATTGGAGAATCCACAAAGGTTCCTCAAAAGGAAAATTCAAGGTCAACAGCATCTGTCCTATGGGGAATGTCTGAAATCACTATAACTTTATTCTATTTCATATAGATTACTCAGAGGTGATCTCTGCATTGCATACAAGGCAATCTCTGACCCTGCTTTACTAGAAATGCTGCATATCCATAAGTCAAATGCTACATGGGTTACTAACTCTAAAGACCTTAACCTGGTATGTGACATTAATAGAACCTCCTGGAGGGAAAGATTTGTCTCTTTGAAGTTACCACACCTTTGGAACAGACTCCCACTTCATGTCAAAGAGAGCACCTCTTTGGCCTTCTTGAAACACAATCTAGATGATTGGATGGGTGACTGTAAATTCACCATGGGGGTTCCACCTGTATCCCTCCTGGATGGGGCAATAGGTGCTGATCATGGAAATAAGGGTAGAAACTTGGTTAGGCTTGTAAGACCCCAAGTGCCATTAGCCTAGTAACTTCCTATGATCCTATGGTTCTTCTGGGGCAATTCAGTTCTGAGGATGTGGCGCTCATACATCACTTATGTAGGTTATACCTTGGACATACATCTGATGTATGCAGCCTGGAAGGTCTAAAGGCTTTGGTATGTTGGCCGAGCATTCAGCTATCCTTGACAGGATATCTGGGTTGTAAAGAATACTGCATCAGTGAAATGTAAGGCATCTACTGTTATGGCAAGTTCTTACACAACTGTACTATCTTGTGCTTACAGGCAAGATGGTAGATGACTGGGGCAACCTCTCCAAAGTGGCTGCAACAATAGCAGAATTCTGTAATGCCTGAGACAGATGTAAAGCAGTCATTACAAAAACTATTAAAAGTCAGCACATAGTTGAGCAGTGTCTGCAGCTTATCAAGCTGGCAAAGAATTGGACAGAATAGGTGAGCCATCTGGTTCTTATCTGTGAATCAATATTTCTGTGCTCAGATCTGTTCCTAAAGTAGACAAAGATTAGCAAAGGTTTATGTAGCCTGGCACAAGACCCTGAATTGGCACTCCTTCAAACTTACTTGAACTTGAAAATAAAAAAAGACAACTGAGTTTCAGAGTTTATATCCTTCAGAAAAATGCATACTAGTGAAAAATATGTTATCAACTTTTTGATTTTAAACTTTGTCCTGTGAACTTCATCATTAAATGACAGACAGTTGCGTTTCAGACGTCATATCCTTTAGAAACTGTATACTAATGCAAAACACATTGTTGTAAAAACTTTCTACGTTTATAAAAACAATATTTTAAATTGTATCCCTATTCTGCCAACTTCAAGTTGCTAGATAATTACAGACTTTGAGAATTCAAACTTCATAGCCTTCAAAAAATGTGTACCAATACAAAAACTATTTTTCTAGCATTTTTTCCTCTAATCTCAGGCATAAGCATAGGAGTGTACTTTTTAACAACTCAATTTTTTTTTATTCTATGCAGCATGTGTCTCTTCTTAGCCACTTGACTTACCTGATGTGTGGGCTGAGGAGTCTTTTTCACCGTTACAAAAGTAGCAGGCTACCAGTTCCTGCCCATCCCAGAGAACAAGTAAAAAAAGGAATTAAAAATAAAATACCAAAAAGATATTATTTAATTATGCAAAAAAAATTAGAAGTAACTATGAGTGGCAGCAAATAAGACTAAAGCAAAATAAATGTCCTTACTGCAAGCTGTAATCTATTTATTTATTTATTTTTGAAAAAGCGAACAGAACAGTTTTTGCTCTGGCACTGGGTGTTAAAGATAAAGCCCATTATACAACGACCCCCCCATTAATATTCCAAAACATGCACGCTGATTGGTCAGCATGCACATTGTAAATCAGACTTATACTAATGCAAAAAGGTGTACTGCTTTGGTGGTGCTGCGGTAGCGTTGTCGCCTCACAGTTAGACGTTGCCCCTTCCATTCTCAGTTAGAGCGTCTTCTGTGTGGCAACATGCATGAATGGGCGTTCCTTCGTTGAAGGTTGTGCATTAGGCCCAGCAAGCCACTACGTAAAAATCTACTGCCAATCATTAGCGGATCGGAGTTCCGTTGTGGCGACCCCTAACCAGGAAAAGCCGAAAGACACAACAACAACTAATGGAAAAAGGTCCGGTCGCCTGGACTTTTTCCATTAGTTTAAGTCTTTTTTTACAGCAACAGAGAATGCAAGATCTCCGTTGCTTTTTAGACACTGTCTTGCTATGTTAAAGGAGTTTAACATAGTGAGACAGCTTTAAAAAAAGTAACGGAGATCTTCCTTTCTCCGTTGCTTTTTTTAAAGCTGTCTAGCTATGTTAAACTCCTTTAACATAGCGAGACACTTTGTAAAAAGCAACAGAGATCTTACTTTCTCCGTTGCTTCCACCCACAGCTCTGATGTACTGTGTAAGCATACACATGTGCAGTACATCAGAACTGCTGCAGAATACCAGACAGCTGCCCAAGGGCAGCAAGGAGGCATTATACAATGCCATTATTTAAGAAAAGTAAGTATTTTATTTCTTAAATAATGTCATTGTATAATAGCAATAACCCACTTCTGGGTGCGGGTAATACTGGCTTTACCCACGGTTGTCTTTGTTTGGCCACTCGGGCTTCACCCTTGTGACCAAACCACACCAACCGTGGATAAATCCAGCATTACCCATACCCAGGCATGGGTTATTGCTATAGTAACTGCCTTCTCTACCCTACCCTCTTCCACCCAGCCACCCAATCAGAAGCCTTTGGGTGGTGCCTGAGGCTCATCCCTTATATAAAATGTAGGGATGAGCAGACTTCCATGTAAGGAGGTATCTAAAGAGTGTGGGCAGTAGTCAGGATCAAATTCAGGACAGCATAAATTTCCTCATTTATTTTGCACTCCCTCTAAGGTACAGTTTGAGTTGGCTGCCCTTTTCACCTAGCTCTTTCTAACAGAATAAAAAAAAAAAAAACTTTTGGTACTGGAAGATAGGTTGAGGAGGGAGAACACCATATTTAGTTATTACCATGTGCCCCACTCTCCCAAAGCTGAGAAAAGGTAAACTTAGTAGCTTTGATCATGATGGCCCCCTGTTTACTCTAGCTGTCCTTTGCTACCTGTATTTTGTCTTCACTGGCTATATAGACATGGCTGGTAGACCATCAAGGCAAAGCCTCTAAATATTTATGGAGTGGGCAAGAAAGTTGCAGTAGTTTATTTTTCTTTATTGCACTTTCTTGACCAGGTTATTCCTCCTTGGTTACTGCCCATTTCTGAAAAAGATGTTGGAAAAAAGATTGCCATCATTAATTTAATGCACTCAATAGTCATTGGAAAAACATGTTATATAGAGTATAAAACCATATCACAATATAAGTTTAACTGAATATATCATGCTAACATTTAATTTTTAATCTGTAATAATTTAGTTAATGTTTTAACCAGTTCAAGGAATTAAAGTTCACAGATGTTTACAGTATTCAGTAATACAAACGAGGTAATATTGACATTTATTTCAATTTACAAAATATCTGATTAGTATTGTAGGAGTTTTGATGTGAAAACTTGTAAAGCGAGAGTCCCTGTGGCAGAGAAGGATAAAGCCCTTACTGTGCCTTAGATGGCCTGTGGTGATTAGTGGCATGGATGCTTTAGATGCTGCAGGGAAAGGATGGGGGTGAGTGACCACTATTGGCTTGCCCATCCTGGAGGAGGTAGGCAGCCTAGGTTCACTGCATTAAGCAGTGCATAGGCCTGGTGAGATCCATGCTGTATAATCAATGAACTGCTTATTCAGTAGGTTGCACATGCATGGAGGCATGGAGGCATGCATGCATCTTCGAAATGCAGCAATGGAGGAGCTGGCAGGGTTGCCATTATCTGTTGGGAGTTAAGGCTCGGTCCCCAGAAGCAACATTGTACTGCATGTATCAGCATTCCTGATCTCCTCACTGGCTCTGGACATAGATCTGGGTGAGACCAGGGGAGGTTAAGGTGAGTCAGGTAGACACAATGGATGAAAGGAGCTGGTGGCAGTTGATGGACGGCTACAGAGAAAGGAAAAGTGTGAAGCCCAGTACAGCAAAAGCAAGACACGGAATCCAGAAAAACAATTCAAGCATGCTTTCGGTCCCTGCTATTTGACTGAAGACAGGGACAAAAAGTCAAGGGTACATGCAAATAAGAATTTAGAAGTTAACGAACTAAAGTTCATTTTAACTATGGGAATCAAGCTGCAACACACCTTCATGCAGTTTAATATAGTTTATGGTTTCATTATCTTGTACGTCTAATAAAGTTTTCAGGTAGCTGTTAGTAACAGCCAAACACTTGGGGAAAGAAGAAAAAAGAAAGAGAACATGAACATTTATCAGACATATCAGTAAACAGTTATCTTTGTGGTTACTTAAAAAGATAGAGTTAAGAAAATTAGTTATTGCATATTCTTAACACACTGCTTTGTCAGCTGAGTCTGAGGATGATGTGAGGAAGTAATCGCATATGGGAAATTTTGCTTAAATGGTGCCACCCAATCTGATAATAAGCTAGGAACACAAGTGAAAAGTTTAAAGTACAATGGGATATCAAAGGCAAGCCATTCAAGATTAACTGGGAATGTTTCCCAGAAAGAAAAGGTAAGTATTTCAGAAAATCAGCATCCAGAGCTTTATTACAGCACTACAACCAAGTGCACTCATTATAATTATTTACTTTTGCATGAGTATAGTTAAGGAAGAAACTGAAACTGAAGTAGTTACATTAAAAAATGATTGCTAAATACCTTACAAAGGGAAAAAAGTGCATTACATACATGTGTTTGTAAAGTTGTGTAAGTAAAACTTATCATAACAGTAGATGTTTGAATAATCACTGCTACGGTAGCCTTAGCTCTATGGATTATATGCTGCCAAGGCTATAGCAGCCAGCCAGCTTCCAAAGCTTCAAGGACCTTCCTGAGGCCCAAACTGTCAGACAACTCGATCAGAACTAACTAAAAGACAAGTCTGAGTATGAAGCCCTTAAGAGTTTTCCTGTCAGCAGAAGGAGGGAAGGAGGCTGAGCCCTGAATTGACAATGCTGGTAACAACAAAAAATAAATGTCTACAACCTGGCATAAGAACACATGAAGAAAACAAGGGGGGGGGGGTGGAAGTTGGGAGTGGCTACTGCAATAATGATCATTTGAATATCTGCTGTTATGGGAAGTTTTACCAACACAACTGTACTATGTTCATCATACTAACAACTATTGCAGTAGCCTTAGCCATATTGATAGATTACTTTAGCTTACTACATTTGGGAGGTGGAAGGAGGAGGGTCTAGGAGCCCATGGAGAATGCTTTTAGTAAAGCTTGAGCTGGAGAGAAGTAAGCAAGCTTATAGTACTTTGTAAAATTATGTAGAGAGGACCAAGCAGTAGCTTGCAGAATACTTCTAGAATGGAACCCTTTCCAAAAAGCCATATATGAAGCTAAGGGTGTGGATTGAGTGGGCCTTGACCCTACTTGGAATAATTTTGTTATGGTAAGTATAACAAAAGGTAATAGCCTTAGACAACCATTTGGAAATAGTTTGTTTTGACACAGGTTTTTCCTTCTTTTTACCTTTATAAGAAGAAGGGGGTGTGAGACACCAAAGGCAGGGGCAAGCACATAAATATCAAGGAGATGCTTATCTTGATCAAGGCACTCAACTCTCTGAACCATCTTTGATCCAAGGGACCTCTTCAACTTATTGCAGACAATACCACAGTTATGTGGTACATCAACAAGAAAGGTAGAATGAGCTTGTAACTTTATATTGAAGAAACAAAATATTTGGGGTATATACATTGGTAGGAGAAAATATGATACCAGAAACAGAAAACAGAAGCTATAAGGAGATGTTCAACCATAAAGAAGCAGATCAGATCATTTTAGTTCTAGCAAGCTAAATCCCTAACTTTGCTACAGTCTTTGCTACCACAACTTGTCACTACCCAGATTTGGACATGGGGTGGCTCCTACAAAGAATAGATGTCTCATGGGCTGAGAAGCAGGACATCATTATTCTTTCAGGAAAACTTGGCTAGGCTTAGAAAGGCTCCTTAGGTCATTAGTGCACTAGCAGTCTATGAATCTATGAATCTATAAGACCTTAAACAAACTGAAATCCTTATTATGCTCCAAGCCTCTCTTTTTACACCAAATTATCAGATACCTTTCATAGTTTATACCTCAGAAGTTGGTTGGTATTATCCTATCCAATGGTGCTAGAACTGTTGCTCTGCATCGGGGGGGGGGGGGGGGTCAAGTGTCACTGTGACTGGTGAGCCTGGTGCTCACAATGCTTGTGGTGGTGCTGTATTTTCTGTTTGTACACCAGATCAGATTGTTGTTTCAGTGGGTGTCATGGAAGGGAACTGTAGAATGCCTGTGAAGTACAGAACAGGCAAGCAAACAAGGGATTATAGCATGGCCACAACCTCTTGAAGGAGTTAGACTCCTGATTGTTGGGTCTAGAGAGTATTCTGATGAGGAATCTTTAGGTAGCTACTTGGGAGGTTAAGTCTGAAATATTCTCCTGACATCTGGAAAATGGATAATGCTTTCATCTTATAACAGGAAAATGAATGGCATTACCCATGCCTGTATGTTAAAGAGTCTTAAATGAAAAAAAAAAGAAAGGCTGACATTTATAAGTATTGTTTGTTACTGGCCAGCTTTGAGGAAAGCATTGTATTCAGGAACTGGGCAGACTGAAAGGATATTAAACTGAGTAGAACTCTGGGGAAAAAATCTAACAGTGCATTAATGATTATGCTTTTTTATGTTACTCTCTATTTTGTGTTTCCTTTTAAATAAACAAGCCAGTTTCAAATACTACTTGCTTTATTACAGCAAACACAATGAAATGCTACTTTCTCTCTCTACATAAGTGACAGGTTGCTCATATAAAAATATACACATTTGACACACACACACACACACACACACACACACACACACACACACACACACACACACACACACACACACACACATATATGTTGACATCTGCTTTTTGGTCAACAAAACAGATGGTTGACAGTTGAGTAACACTGACAATCCATGAGGTTGGAGAATATGCTCCTTCCCCAGGGATTATGCAGTCTTGGAGTTAATATATAAAATTATCAGGAGTTACGAGGCACAGCCTCAAAGCATGAGCATTAGGGTATCATTTATTTTTGTCCTTTTGTGTTAACTGTTTTTACTGTCTATCTATGAAGTTTAGATTATCTTTAGTAGATCTATATAGATATATAGATATAGCTGTATATGTGCATGCATGATGTCAAATGCTCAGTTCGTCAAATTAAGTGAGCCATGGCATTACAGTGCCAGTATTCATTTTTTGCAAGATTGTACTAAAATATGGCTGGGATATTTGTCCTTTTTCCCCTTGTTGTGTGCAACTTCAGAGTTGGTTTATGTAAGTTTGGTTTATTTTATTTTCATTGGTTTTGCCCTTATAGCTTTTTTTGTGACCAATTTTTGTTTGAACAGTTTATATCCAACCATTAGTAGTAAACATATGTATGTATATATAAACTCATATGTATATCTATATTTATATCTATATATATACATATATATATATATATATATATATATATATATATATATAACTCATATGTATATCTATATTTATATAGATATAGATATAGATATATAGATATATTGACACAGCACAGCAACAACGTAAGGAAATGTGAGGCTGGTGTAGAAAGGCAGACTCAATAACTCCTCGGCTTGGACAGTACACAGTACAAAGTACACGAGTTTATTGCACACAACACAAAGTAAGAAATTCTCCAGGTTAAGCGCTTTCATCTGACACCTCTTTCTTACTTTGTGTTGTGTGCCTTTCTACACCAGCCTCATATATAGATATATATTACATATATATATATATATATATATATATATATATATATAGAGAGAGAGAGAGAGAGAGAGAAAGAGCTAAAGATATGGATATAAATATAGATATATCGATATATCTATACATATAGATGGGTGTAATCAAAATGATTTAAACACACTAATATCTCTAAACACTTAATGTTTTATTTATTTATTTCACATTTATTTACTGGGAAAGTCCAGCTAGACAGGCTGCCCACTTTCAGTGGAGGCCAGGAGAGAAAAGCTCCAATAGGACCATTACCAGTATGTAAACATAGCAAGAATACATTACAGTAAGTATGTGGGAAAGAAAGCTCCACTTAATACAATACAAAACCATAGTCATACACAAATAACAGGAATTACGTTTAGTGGTAGGTGAAACAGAATAAGACAGAACACTTAATACAGTAGAAAAACACATTGTTATGCACAAGTACAGTGATTACATTTTGAGGTTGCTAAAAACAAAGTTAGACATATACATGATAAATCTGAATAACAGTTGCTGAAACAGGGAATAAGTACCAAAGTTGAAAAAAATACATATACATATACTGCAATTATCAAACTATATGAGCACCAGAAGTAGTAAAAAGAAAAGAAGTCACCCTATATATGCCTCGTATAAGAATCCTGTGATGGACTAAGATTAAGAATTACTTCAAGATAAACTAGAAAATATAAAAGGGTGATTAGTAAATTGCAGTGCTCAGTATAAGTAGCTGGAATAAAAAAATATTTAAATTAAAAAATATCTAAGCTCAAAAATATTTCCCAGGATTTGGTACATATAATGAGGGTATAGGGGTGCAGGGGAATTCAACCTGCAAAAACATTCCTCAGGATTCAATATACTCCATGCAGGAATAGTGCTATTCCTGCATGGAGTAAACCATGTCCATTTACCCTTAGCTTTAACAGCAGCATGCCTTGCAATTCATGAAGGTGTGCTGCTGCTAAGGCTGTATGGACACAAACACTACTGAGTGCAGGGGGCATTTTTAAGTAGTGCACACACTTCTAACATGCCCCCTGCACTCAGAAATTGCAGTACAGCACTTTTTACAAGCATTTCAGTGTCCACGGACACTGAAATCAAATAAAATTAGGAAAACAGTGTCCATGGACACTGAAATAGATAGGGGAGGAAGAAATCAATGCAGTGGGTGTGTGACAGGTTCAGTCACACACCCCCTGCATTGTCAAAATGCCTTACTGCACTTTTCAAGTGCTTTCAGTGCCCATGGACACTGAAAGCAGAAAGTCTGGATAGGAAGCAATGCAGAGGTGTGTGACAGGTACTGTCACCCCGCTCGTGCATTGTTAAACTTTGCAAGTGGTTTCACTGTCCGCAGACACTGAAAGCACCCATCCCAATACGAAGCAATGCAGGGTGTGTGTGACAAGTACTGTCACACACCCCCTGCATTGTCAAACTGCCATATGGCCATACCCTTCAACTGTACAGTTTCCACTTAATGACCAAATAGGGACACTTTTTAAATATTGCACTTACAAACTTGGAAAGTTGATAGACTAAAAGGTTTGCATTATCACGGATTTCCTGAAGGGTATGAAGTCTGAAACCCAAATGTCTTCCATTGTCAAAGTGCCATATGGCCATACCCCTCAACTACAAAGGTTTCTGCAGAATGCCCAGATGCCTGCCTCACATACCTCTCAACCTCCTAAAGCAAGAAAGCCGTACAAAGCCATAAATAATGGGGGGGGGGCAAAGGTCCAAAAATATGGACACTTTTTAAATATTACACTTACAAACTCTGAAAGTTGATATAATAAAAGGTTTGCATTAGCATGGATTTCCTGAAAGGTATGAAGTCTGAACCCCAAATATCTGTCATTATGTTTTGACTTAAACCCTGAGTGATTTGCCAGTGATTTGCGAGAAAACCACAGTCACACTTTCCAAGTTTGTAAGAGCAATAATTAAAATCTGTCCCTATGTGTCCCCTTACAGTTTCTCTTACTGTGACTGACAAGGAGTACAGATACATGTAAATAAAGTGGGTTGATTAATTTCTTTTTTTTTCCATTCTCAGGTATGTTTAAGTGTAGCTGAGCGAGTGTGCGCATTATGGCCCTCTTCTCAGCATTGCTTAATCATTCTATAGGAGATAAAAATATACAGCAAAAATTCTAACACTGAGATAACATAGTGGATAGAGTCCTGGTTGCTTGCTGGTGTTCACAGTTCAAGTACCAAGACAGGCAATTTATTTTTACAAGGGAAAGAAGTATTAAAATTATTTTTATTTTAAATTATGTAGTAATTGATATTTGTCAACCAGGGTGGTGTAGCTGGTCTACAATGGAAGTGTGAGTGCATATAACATGTGAAATCACCCATGTATACACAAGTGTCCCATACAGTATAGTTACACTCCATGGTAATGTAATGAAAGCACATAGAGGGACGTCATTTAAAGTAAATCATATACACTTACTAATATGTCAGTAATGATTAATTAAGTCATTATTCTGACATTCCCTAAAAATGAAAAGTGAGCAATGGTTATCAGTGCTCAGCTATGCCTAGCTGGTTTAAGCATTGCTTAGACGTAAAAGCTAAGCAGCAGGTAGCTCAGCTAAGCAGATTTGTGCACTGTTAAGCAGTGCTCAGCAAATACCCCTTTAAGCACTGTTCAACTCAGCTTAGAGGATTTGTGTACTGCTTAGCTGAGCTTAGCATTTTCAAAATGGTCCAATGACAGCAAAGGGTGGGAATATAGCCTTATTTAAATGGCGCAGGCAGGAATACAGCCAGAATCTATTGTAGCTTGCTCTGAGTAGGAACTATGTCAGGTGTTGGTGAGGGTCTGTGCTTTTGGGCACAGCTCTGGGGCATTTTGGATTCCAGAGTAATGGCTGGGCTCCTTGTAGCAAACCATGATGACAGAATGCTGCAGGGTCAGTACCAGGGCTCACAGTAAAATGCGGAGGCCTGGGACTGTCTAGCATGTGATCTCACCAGTGCTACTGGCATCACTATGCTGACCTAAAGCAGAGGAAGGGGGCATTCTTGACCCAATGGATCCAAGACGCTTGGGGCAACCATGCTCCAGCAGTTTGTAAGTATTCCAGATATAGATGTACCAAATTCTAGCCTGAGTATGTGATAGACAGGTATGCATAATGTTTGTTTGTGTTCTCCCCCTACAGCTGCAGAAGAGAGGGCTTACAATGCTGAGCCCCATGTGGACAGACTGACAAGGCTGCACTGACAGGCTGGTGAGTACAGATTTACCTTGCAGTATATAGTGAAATAAATAAGAAGGAGTAAATTGTTTACTGCACTCTGTGTCTAATGATTAAAAAAACTTTTGACAGACTAATACAGCATATGCAGTAGTAAAGCACTTAAAAACCTAAACCACCAACTTTTGTGTTTATTCTGGTATGTTGTTGTAGAAATAGAATGTGTACAGGTTCTGCAAAGAAACTATGGCTTTGACAGCATGAATTAACAGAGGTTGTTCTGTGAATCAGCTAGTATGCAAAACAGTAGATTGTTGAGCTGTAAATCAAGATATGCATGAAATATGACATATGTTATGCACCAAGATCCAAACCCTGTGTGCTAATGTCAGATGCATTATAGTGTGTCCCTGCTGCAGTGCCTTGTGTTAACTTTTGCTTTCCAAATCATGTAATTTCAAAGGATTACTACACAGTACACTAGCTATATGTCATGCATGAATCTCAGGATTACAAGGTCAGACTGTCTAACCCACAGAATATTAGGCAGAAAGCAGTCAAACAAGAGGCAGCAGGTCCCCAGTAGCTCAGTGTGATAAGAAACAGCATTGTAACTCATTTTAGCACACCCAGACACTGTTCACATCCAGGGAGTGGTACTGAGATATGTGTATATATACACTCACGAAATCATGAATATCTGTAGAAACAGTCAGATAGTGGTAACAGATATTTTTCTACAGGTCTTACAGGTAATGAAATGTTTGTAATAGCTGTTTGAAGGGTATAATAATACACCATGTACAACTGTCCCACTGTCCAACCCAATGCCTGCAAATGACCGCAGGATAGGTACATACACCATACCCTCTTCCCGATACATGTCTCTCAAATGTCATGCTGTCATGGCTAGTAGTCACTGCTGCCAATCACCTTGGACACAGTTAGGAATTCAGGTGAACTATGCTAGTAGCAGACTCACACAACATCATTGCAGGATACCCCTTCTTTGCCAAGTATGTACCCCTGACATGTACAAGCCCCATCCAGTAAAGTAGCCACAGTTCACCCAGTCTGCCCCAAACCATTACAGGTTGACAGTCTAACAGGTATGTATGTGCCACAGAAGCTATGGGCCATAGGTAGATGTAAAGTGAGGGCAGACCTGTAGAGCATTGAGTAGTACTGCTGTGAAAAATAGAATCCAATACAGTTGCTAACGGACTAAATATTCTTTCCCCCACTCGTCATCTGCATCAATAATTATTATTCATATACTGCAGGTATGTTGTTCTCAAACCCTATTGTTGGGACATGTGTTCTATTATTGTTCATATATTTCATTGGTTGCATATTAACATACTTTATTCAAATACCATTATTGTTGGCTTATTGCCATCAATGTATCTTGCATGCTGTTAAAATGCTTACCGTTGTTCCATTTATGCATGTATTCTGTTTGCTATGCAACTGTTTCAAATCTGTTAGTTTGGGTTAATGGGAACATCCCCACGTGCTGTTATAACTAATTTTGAAATGTGTTGTTCATGACTAACCAATATATCTTGGAAAACCACAACACCATAGCATGTTTGTGAAGGCAGCTCCCATCTGGCCATGGCACCAGGCCCAAGCATGTCTGGTACCCAACTCAGAGCATCCTCCTCCATTGGTCCTGCACCACCTTTGGGTGGAACTGCCTCAGGGGACAGGGAGCTGAGAGGAGCCCGTCATCCGCAGAATGTTCTCGGGTATGGTGCGCAGCGTTATCCATGCTGAATTGGGTGGGCAGCTGCACCAGATAGAGGGCTGCCTGTTGCACCTCAAGGGTCAGGCTGCCCCTCTTTTCCAGCCCCCAGCCATACCTTTCAACTGTACAGATTTTTGCAGAATCTCCAGATTTTTGCCTCATATTTTTGGTGTGTTTGTCCTAAAATCTGTACCTTTCTGGCAAATAGCTGAGGATTGAAGTCATTAAATAATGACAAACATTTGAGTTTAAGACTCCACATCCTCCAGAAAATTCATGCTAATGCAAAACCTATTATTCTATCAACTTTCAAAGTTTGTAAGGGCAATAGCTGAAATCTGTTCCAATTTGTCCTTCCAGCATTTTAGGCTTTGTCCAGAGTTTTTGCTCTAAGAGGTTGAGAGGTATGCCCCCAGCACAGCCACCTTTGGGGCCATAAAGGTGCAGTGGTGACTGCCCTTGGGTAGGGACCTCAGTACCATTGTATCCATTTGGGGGCTCATGGGCCTCTGATTCCCAACTACCTTCCCCGTCCAAGGTGTTTACCCCCTCATGTGTCATATACCATCCCTGTCTGCTGTCTTGTGTATCTTGTCTGTCTGCAAATGCTACCTATCCTACCCAACCTACCTCCCCAAATGTACCTACAACCCTTTCCTAACATCCCACTCTCACCTAAAAAAAAAGCCATCTGTTCCACAAAAAATCATTGTCCCATATATAGCTCTACATTTCACCCCCATGTACAGTAAAATTAAACAATATACCCACTAATTATTCTACAAATGTCTGTCGCCAACACCTCTCCCTGTGGGGTGTGAGGCTATAAATCCCAAATTCTACACATTAATCACAGCTGTTGCTGCAGAAGAAATGTAGAGCTATGGTCCTTTCCTACACCCATCCTGCACATCCCTAGCTGGTTTTCCTAATGTTTTACCCCCTGCTTGCTCCCATTTTACCACTTTCCTAGCACCTTTTTTCTTTTCTTTAATTAAAACTAGAACAGGTGTAAGTGGTGCTAAGTGGATGTAACCATCTGTTAGCATCACTTAGCTTCATGCAAGACTGTGCAAACCTGCTTACAACTGCTTTAATCACTCTGTCTTCATCAGCCCTTGTTCTGCCCAGCAACAGAATAATCAGCCCTGCCAAGTCTTGAACCCAGGACACTGTGCACTACAATCACAGCAATGTACCACTACACCATGTGAGCTGTGAGGATTTGTAATGCTTTTACAAGCATATCCAGCATTGTGGTCATTTAACATGAGTGAAACAAGTCATCACTACCAAGTCTTTAACCCAGGACCGTATTCATTACAGTCATAGCAATGTACCTCTACACCATCTGAGATGCAGGAATTTGTAATGTTTTTACAAACATATCATGCTCTACAGTCATTTAACATAAGGGAAAAATATATATACATAGTACTCTTATATGTATATATATATATATATATATATATATATATATATATATATATATATAAACCAACCTCTTACTGCAAAACATCTGCAAAAGGCCTGACAAAGTGGGGGGATGAAGGGCAAAGAATAGTGACATCTTTGAAATATGGCTGTTATACACGTAGAAGTCTGCTACAGTAGCATGGTTTGATTTAGTATATATTCCCTGATAGATTCCAGGTCTGAAACAGAAATGATTGTCATCATTTACTGAAGTCAATGCTCACATCATCCTAGTGATTTGTCAGAAACTCACAACTGTTATGTGGAACAGACCAAACATATGAGCCATGTATCTAGACTGTGTCTCAGCATCTGGACAGTGGAGAGGTATGACTGTAGTAATGTAACAGAAGAGAAAAAACACTGAGAGCTGCCAACCATTTCACCCAGCACCTTCTGAACCACATTAAGACCAACATGACACTACCCCAAATCAGCTCTGGGGAAATACCCATGTATCTCCAAATATATCATGCACTACAGAGATGGAACTGTAGGGAAAAGCAGACATTGGTGAGAAATTGTTCCCCCACACCATTTGCACCACAGTCACAGCAACATAACAATACCTCAAATGAACTCTACAGTAAAACAACTGGACAAACATCCTGATTGCTAGTCACACATTACTCCGACATATACTGGCACGACTCACAGTCTACTGGGAATCCAGAGGTGTTACAGGACATTTCTCAGTCTTCCCCTACAAATATATATACCTGATAGACCACCAGCAACTGTAACAGCATGCACAATCAGATAGAAAAGGATCTATGACACTTACATCTGCTACTCTCCCTACTCATTCCAACAAACATTTACATACAACACTGCTACACAATCTTGGCAGTATGTTAACAATGGCCAGACATACATAACTTTCAATGGTACAGTTTTCCACAGTTTGTCCAGGGTGTGGGACCATATTTATGGCCACTGTTGCATACCACTTCCAGGAGTCTGCTAAGTCACTGGGATGATATCAGGAGTGCAGTCACTAAATAATAATATACCATACCTCTGAATCTCTTACTGCAACACATCTGGACAAAGCATGACATACTTGGGGGACAGGGGTCCGAAAAGTGGGACATATCTCACGTCTGATCAGATCTGTCAGCATTGCAACAGTCGAGATGTCACATCAACAGTGTCAGTCATCTAGATCCATTGTTACTGACTTCAGGCTTCAACGATTAGCCGGTGCAATGCATATTTTATGAGGAACAGATCAAAAATATGAGGGAAAAATCTGAATGTTGTGTGAAATTCAGGACAGTTGAGAGGTTGTTAAGTAATTAAATATAAGAAGCTTACTTCAGTTTCAACTCTTTGCAAAGCTTTATAGAAACTCTTAAGGACAGTGGCTGGCAAAGAAAATTGAGGAAGAAATAATATATATTGCATCACAGTAGCTCACAAGGAGAAAGAAGAGGAAATAGTTTTTATGACGATGGTGTCGAGTTACTGTTATACTGCACATGCTTGAACTGAGACAAATTCAGATCAGTTCTAATCATTTGAAAATCTGAATGAAAATGATTACAGAAGGGATGGATCGAGAAGCCATTTAGGATGAAGAACAGAGTATAGAGCTCAGATGGAATTTACCACTGAGAAGTACTTCATCAGATTTGTCCATAAGACACTGGGTCTTCATTTAAAGATTGAGCCTCTGCCCAGAGATAGATCTTTGACCACGATCTCATTTCCCAGGCAAACAAAGAGTTGCTGACTAGTGTGCCTAAGACCCTGCAACAAAGTATGTTCTAAAAACTGTGTTAAAAGAAACTTTGTAACCATTGAGCACCGCACATTGAACAGCCAGTTTAAACCTTCTCAAACTCTCCCAGTCCATACTTAATTGCTAAGAAATAAGGAGAATTTGTACTTAAATCCTGTTTCCTACCTCCCCATATCCAACAAAGCCCATTAGTTTCCTAACTAGAGTAAACAAGGAAAGAGACTCTCCTGCAGCAATTCTGCTAAAAGTATTTTAAATCTAGTGAAATGAGAAAGTGCTCTCGTACATACTGATTGGACTAACTGATTGTTTTTTCCCACTTCCCTGACTAGGGTGTAGCCCCGCTCTGTTCGCTCTCCTACCACCCCCATTCCCACCCACCTCCAGGTCATTTCCTTTATACTTAACCACCTACTTCCTCCCACATAAGACTCCTCCCCTTCCAGTAACCCCTCCTAAACACAATGCACCTCTACTACACCAATTAACTCCACCTGTACATCATGCCTTGCACACAACCAACCCAACTACTAAATGCACTAATTTATCCTACTATAATCATTACTTTGCTTATTCTTTCCAACCTAACCTTTACCACACTCAACTCAGAAACCACACCCTTCCCCCATGGCAGACTGACTCCACAATTAACCACACCAAACTAAATAGCATCCCTATAGAGCAATACATCCTCACCCACACCCAGCACTTTGCCTACCCACACTACAAGCTAACATTCAGAATAAATATTCATAGGTCTCAAAGACTAAACAAAATATTACACAAATTTAGAAGACACTACTCACACTTACTCAAAACACTCACTAGTTGTAGTGACGTACACTCCAACCCAGGACCTACATCACCAATCAATCCCCACCCCAAACCAGCTAAATGCCCTTTACAATAGACATAACACATCTACCCTCTTCTTAAACATCATTGTAAGAAGCATACTCAGTAAAACACATGACCTTCATGCTTTGCATATCCTATACAAACCTGAAGTCACAATATTAACAGAAACATGGCTTAAACCAGAAAACCACAATGATGAAATTACTGCCCCAGGCTACAATATGATTAGAAAAATAGACTAGGAAAAAGGGAGGGGGTGTAGCAACCCTCTACCAGAATCACCTTACCATAAAGCAACAAGACTACAATAACTCAGAAATCAAACATGTAGAACTAATCCTTAGCAAATTAGAAATAAATCTGAATAAGCACATAATTATTGCAGGTGGCTATATCCCACCAGGCAATAACACAACTGTCATGGAACACCTACTTAACTGGCTTTGCAACTCCTTTCCATATGAAACCATACTACTAGGGGACAAAATGCTCCAGCTACAATCCCTCTGCCTTTTTAAACCTCCACAGGTTTACCCAAGCCATACTAACTCCCACAAGAAATGACAAAGCATCCAAACACAAATCTATCTTGGACTGGATCCTAGTATCTGACCCCACTCAGGCTCACCTATCTGGCTGTCTCGCAGGCAGCCTTAGTGACCATCACCCAACCCCACCTAATTAGGTATAAATTGCAATCTATCAACCAACACATCCTCAGGGAAGTTCACAACAGAAAAGAGTTTATAGCCACTAACTTCATCCAAGAGCTACAAAGTGTAAACTGGGCCCTCTCTTAAACAACTAGCCCTAGACAATGCAATTAAACATTTCAACTCAACCTTCCTAAATATCCTAAACCATCATGCACCTTCCCAAACCATTAGAATAAAAACTAACTATGCCCCATGTCTCTCCAAAGACACCAAAATTAAAATGAAAGAAAGAGACAAAGCTTGGACATAACATCAGAGAAATAGAACCGTATGTCTTAGACAAAACTATCTAGAACTCTGAAACAAAGCCAAAAAGCAAATCAAACTAGCTAGACAAAGCCAATAACTAGAAAAACATGCAGTAAAACCATGCTCATAACCCCCAGAAATTGTGGGCCACATTAAATAGCATACTCCGCCCAGGACAATCCACCACCCCATCCCCAGACATTCACACACAATTCAACAAATTCTTTACTGCAACTGTCTAAACCCTGGCCAATGCCCAATACAGTACTAGTAGTCCAACACCAACAAATACCCCCACCTTTCTCAATACTCAACCCAACATCCCCACCTTCAACCTTCACCCTGTGTCCACCAGGTAATTTCTAAGCTCCTCAAAAAACTAAAACCGATTACACTTGCAGGTATTAAGCTTCCAGCAGACTTCCTTCAGATATCAGCTGATGCCATAGCCTACCCAGTCACTAGTCTCATAAATAGATCGTTGCTGGAAAACAAAGTACCCACCTCCTGGAAAACCTCACACATCATTCCACTACACAAAGGTGGAAACTCCTTAGATCTTGGGGAAAGTGAAGGTAGACAACAAGGCAAGTCCGTGGCAAATCCATTTAGATAATAATGAATTGGCCTGGCAGATCCGTACTGGTGCATATATGCACCCAGGTTTAAATGAGTATGTTTCCATCTCCTGTGTTTAAAATTGTTATCTTTGAAAAGGTAGTCCCCTTATGTGTGGAATTTAACTAGTTGCTGTGTGTGTATAATGTTAAGAAGAACGCTTGCTTTTACTTTTGGTTTTTTATGTTAATTTAATGAGGTCTTACTGTTTAACATAGTTTATGGTATTGTTAAAAGCAAGTGTTTTCTGCATTTATTACCTGTTATCAATTATGTCCTATTGTTTATTTTAAATATTTTAACATTTTAAGGTTTTCCTTATTTTGTGTGTATGGGTGTGTGTGTGTGTGTGTGTGTGCGTGCGTGTGTGCGTGTGGGGGTGGGTGTTTTTACATATATATATATATATATATATATATATATATATATATATATTTATATTTTTATTTTAAGAATGAATTATGAGTGTCCTAGTATGTGGACGCCCACAATTTCACATGCATTCACATGCACACAATATTTTATGGCAAGGATGAGGAACAGAGTGTGGCAATATTTACTTATTTACTTATTGTGGTAGTTAAGTTATATTTATATGCTTGTCATTGATTTAATGTAATTAACTAAAATTTTTTGATTATTTAATTGATTTTAAATTGTATAAATGTGATTGCAAGCTGTTTTAAAATTTGTCTGAGGAAGGAGAGACACTGAGCTCTCCGAAAGCGTTTTTGGTGCTTACGTTATCTATTAAACTCCGTTTGCTTTGGATTTGGCTGCTGGTGCTAGTTTTTGTGGTTTTTGGAAACTCCTTAGAGCTAACCAATTATCGTCCAATTGCAATTTTATCACCTCTGTCCAAAATATTAAAAAGAGTGGTTCACACTCAACTAATGCAACATCTCAAAGATAACAACCTTCTCTCTGCTACACAACATGGTTTTAGACCATCTCACAGCATCGCCACAGCCATCCTATCATTCACAGATATAGGTAACCACCACAGAAACAATGGTCTGTTTGTTTCCTCCATAGTCTTAGACTTATCAAAAGCCTTTGATATGGTTAATCACAGCATTCTTCTCAATCCTCTATCTAGCATAAACATAAGCCTCTCCTCTATTGTTTGGTTTAACAGCTACCTATCTGGCCATCAACAAGCAGTTCTCTGGAAAGACCAACTATCACCCTATTGCCAGTTACCATATGAGTCCTTCATGGGTCTATTCTCAGTCCCTTACTGTTCTCCTTATATACTAACCACATCACTTTCTCCTCACCCTCTATGTCAGTAGTGCAATATGCAGATGACACCACCCTTATTTGCACTGCCTCCACACTACATGAACGTCAATCCTTAACCCAGACCTACTTCACCCTCACAGAAACATGTTTCACCAATATCAAACTTCTTCTCAACCCCCCAATAAAACAAAAACAAACAATATATTTGGCCCAGGGAAACCACCACCCCTAAGTGATAGGTTCTCCATAAAATCCAAGGACAACACTCAAACAGTCCTACCACACACACAAAACTGCTAGGTGTTGAAATTGACAACAATCTCAAATTCGACATCCATATTGCTCAAACCATCAAGAAAGTTAACAAAAACTTGGACTCCTTTATAGGAATAAATACTTTATGACTAATAACACCAAAGCAACCATTGTAAGGACCCATCTCCTATCCATCCTCTTATATGCCTCTCCCATCTTAACTAATCTCTGGCAAACCAACCTAAATAAAATGGAATCTTGTTATAACAAAATTGCTAAATCTGCTACTGAATCCCCTTATAGGTCCCATCACTGTGTCACTTAAACAGGTTAACTGGTTGGAGTTACCTCATATGCTACTACTCAACCAGCTATCTACTGTTCACAAACTCTACTACTTTCCTAACCTAACCCCTGCACTACAGGAACTCATACAACCACACATCCCCACTAGAACTCTTAGATCCAGCAACCAAAACCTCATAAAAGTCATCAAGCACAGAAATTATGCTGGCAAATCCCTTTTTGCCAGTACCATTGCCAAAAAATGGAACACCCCACGAAGCCATACAACCTCTACAACCTCCACTACTCAGTTTAAAAAACTCCTGAAAAAACATTTTCAGAATAATTGGTTATGCTCATGCCATTCACCAGACTAACCCTTAAAAAGGTAACTCGTCTGTACCCCAGTTACTCTCAGACAGTCTGTTTCATAAATACAAAATTCTGCCTCTTTTAGGTCTTTTGAGTAGATGTCTTTTGATACTCTATACCTCAATGTTTGACTTTTGCATGAACTGTTAATTTAATGTATTCCATATTGTATGTATCATCTCCTAATGTGTATGTAATGAAAGCTCTCATAACATGAAACAAATGTTCCATGCAATTGCATGTTATTCTATGTATTTGTTGATTGGAGCTTATCTCCTTCCTGGGCCTCCGCTGAAAATGGACCTATGTCCAGTCGGACTTTCCCGGTTAACAAATGTAAAATTAAATAAATAAAAATAAATAATGGTGTTACAAACTGAAACAGTTGCTGGTGTTACAGGGTTTGTTGTAAACAGGGTTTGTTGTAACATAACATCCCTGAAGGATATGATGTCTGAAACACTAATGGATGTCAATATTTACTGACTACAATCCACACATTATCCTACTGATTTCTAAAAAACAAAAATTGTCTGAATAGCAGACCAAACATAACAGGCAAACCTCTGGGCAGTCTGTGGACATCTGGACAGTTGAGAGGTATGTCAGAGACATATCACTGTCAGATGTCAAGTCACGCAGAAAATGCATGTCCAGACAAACCCTGTTAATCTAGCAATCCTCCATGTGTATAACAGCGATACTAATTTACAATCTGTACCCAATTCTGGAGCTTTGCTCCCCATGTTGTTGGGCTGTCTCCACATGTCTTGTCCTGAGAGGTATTTCCACCTATCATCTATGAAGCTGTAGCCTACATACCTCCATAATGTCCTCCACACAGGCAAGGAAAAGGGGCAAGGCCCACATTAAGGACTTAATTGTAGCACTGTGTTGCTATGGCACTGGCTAATGGAAAGATGACACAACTGCTCTGGATGCAAGTAGCAAGTGGGAGGCACCGATTGATGCACAGGCCATCACCTGCTCAAGAGCATTACCTACAAAAGGCAAGCTGCTGCCTATGCAAAACAGGTCTGAACCCATCTACACAAAGACAGACTGTGACTACACAAACCTAACCATTTGCATTTTTCTGAGGAAACTCTTCAGCACTATAACAGGTATGTCAATCATGTAAACTTGTAATGGAATGCAGAAGGGGATGCAATAATGTGAAATAGGAAGTTAAACACTAGGTCGCAACAAGACCTGCTGGACTCACATGCTGCTGTCCGGCACTTATGGCCATTCCTGCTTGCCCTGTCTGCAGTGACATGGATTACATCTCTGGCCCCTGAGTGACCCCAGCAAAGGTCAGCTCATGTATGACTACTACTGGAGTGTCTGTTGTCCAATATTGGGTGTGACACTGCTAGGCCAGCAACCTGTGATGTTGTAAATAGTCATATGTCACCTGTGAATGCTACTATGATACATATGCTTGTCTTACAAATGTAAGAGACTTATATAGAGTATGTACATAGCATAGAACAGACACAGAAGTGTGTGTGTTGAACTGTATGTTACATACTGAGCCCATACCTGACAGCTGTCCAGAGTTTTGCAGACTGAGTACATGTCTGCCTCATATTTATAGTCAATCCGTCATACAGTTGTGTATTATCTGGCACATCACTGGCAACCCATTAAAGACTGAAGTCATAACATAATAGCATACATTTGATTGTTAGATGTCATATACTGTGGAGTAGACCTGTGAAAGCGACACCGTCTTTGCTGGCAACTAAGTGTGTTTCAACTAGATTCATAAAGTGACACTATTTTCCAGCCTTTGCTCACCAGTGATGTGTGCTGTTGTGATGCCTTGCTCTAACAGGAGCTAGGTGTTTTAGCATGAAACCCATGTTAATGCAAACATAATACTGCAGGGTATTAATTTGCATATGTTGTCTGCCCCTTGCAGGTGAACACAGGGGTTTGTGTCCCGCCCCCTCACAACCTCATGTCAGTGTCTTAGCAGACTCCCATGATGATGGTGGTGATAGTGAGGCACAGCTGGGGTTGTTGGTGCCTGAATCTGTGCCATTGTTTGGTATCCCACTTTCACCCACCATGTCCCCGCACACAGTGTGTCCACACATACCCAGTCCCCAGCAACCATGGATAATGGACAGGTTAAGGGTGGTGGCATGGAACAGACTAGTGTGCTGAGTATGGTGAGTGTGAATGTAGACACCAGCCATAGCCAGAGAGCAGACGAGGTCACATAGAGGCAGATGGACAGGGATGCTTAATGGAGGACTGCTGACCATCAAGCCCCTGTCACAAGTGTCACAGTAGGTGTTACCAGATGCATGTTACAGCCCATCATGGAGGCACAGGCTCGTACTGACTGCAACACCAGACAGATGCTCAGGGTCATGAATGCAGCACTCCCTGCCATGTGTGATGGCTTCCACAGCATTTGTGATGCCACACATCATCTTGCAGATGTCATGGATAGATAGTAGGCTGAGACATTGTCACTGCTTGACCACACACACACACACACACACACACACACACACACACACACACACACACACACACACACACACACTGATGTCAGCCATATGGCCCAGTTTATGTCTCTGGCGATCCAACACCACACCCTGTGCATCTTATGATACTTGTGCCACACCCCTATTATCCATACCATCGATGAACAGACATGCTCATATGGGTCTGATGCACAGGGTGACTATGGTACAGTGTAGCAATGTCATGCTGTGTAAGGTGCTGTCTGCTGGCAGTAGTTATGGGTACACATCGAAGTGTATGTACCTTGTTAGCCATGATGCACTATCGCTGTTAGTACTGCTGACTGACTGTAGTGTTATGTACTGTATTCTGGTTGTGTTCCAGGTGTCTGTGTGTCTGCAGGCTGTGGGCCTTCTGACAGTAGCAATGATGAGTAAGGCAGAGTGGAAACACAGTGAACTTTTTATAGCCAAGGTACAGCTGTATATGTACATGTTTACCAGGTGTGTTTACATACAACAGTGTGTGAGGAACAATTGCGACAGTCAGTGTGACCTTGCATACATACCCTTGACACAGCCATCTTCCCTTCATACATGTCACTTGGGGTGTTCTGTAGGACCACAGGCTCACACATACAGAAAAGATAAAGTAAACAAGCTCTAGCCTAGGGAGAACGCCTTCACCATATGAAAATGAAAAGCCACAATAAGGCTACTCCCTCCACATGGTAGCTAGCTCCAAGATGGTCCATTTGGTGGGTATTATATATCCCCTTTCTTGTAGTTGCTGGTATGCAAGCACTACATATGTATCCCAGGTCCTTCCTTAAATAAAAACTATTTTTTTAATTCTGTTCAGTTAAAAACGACAAATTGCCTACTTCAAAGTACTGGTTCAAACACTAATAACACTTTCCTCGGAGCAAATTTCTTGTTATAGTAACTTGGCTCAATATAATAAGAAATTACTCATTCATTGGAAGTCACTTCCAGCTACCTTTCTTCATGGAATGCAAACCTCCATTCACTGACAACTATATGCTCCGCTTCCCCAGTAGGTACTTCCAAAGTTCTAAGTCAATAAATTGCCTGTATGCAAAGCACTGCAGCAAGTTGCAAAAGGTTTCTTACTTGGAAGCCAACCTGTAACCTGCATACAGCCTGTGTGTAAAGTGTGTGTGGGGGGGGGCAAGTCCCAAAGCTCTTCCTTCTTCTAAAGCCAATTGGTTCCAATAGGCATCCCGTGTTCAAGGTCACCGGAATGAATTTCCAAAGTCTAAGACCAACTTCAAATCAGCATGCTGCCTGTGCACTTAAACGAATTCCAGGATTAATAATTCTTCCTTCCTCTGAAGCCAACTGGAATCAGCAAACTGTCTGTTTTCCAAAGTCTCTGGAGCAGGTTCCAAAATATTCCTACTTCTGAAGCCAGCTTCAAATAAGCATGCTGCTTGTGTTCAAAAACAGACTCAGGAACGGATGGAGGCCTGTAGCTCCAGGTTCATAATGAGGTTCACTCCAGCCTCACTCTCCTGGTGGTAGTTTTGACGGATCTGGGAAGTCATGGTGTCACTGGTACCTAGGAGGTGTCACAGGTAGTATTGCACGTCTGATAGAAGTTCGTCTTTAAGGCTAAGAGACATTGTTGAGTTCTGTTCAAGCACTGTTAAAGCAAGAACTTTGTACAATCTCTCTGTGATTTTGACATACAGAGGAGCTTAGCCATTACTCTAGCAGCAACAGATTCAGCTAGCAGCACCTGTTTCCCCTGCCATTTTCTGTCACATCCACTTGACCATCATGCAGTTGATGAGGGTATGCCTGGTACTGTGTATGACAGGTTTGGGTTATGTATTCCCTACACATGCCAGCCTGTGTTAGTCTAACCTGACAATCACCAGCATGTGTGTCTGCTATCTCATATGCATGTCTGGCCTCTCATGCTGGTAGTGCATACAGAGTCATAGTCCTGTACATGGGGTAGCTGTTGAAGGGCTGAGCGCAGCCTCTACCTGCACAGTCTTATGAACAATAGCACTAGATGCATAACACACATAGCACAGCGGTACTGCAGTGGGTGACAACTGCAGGGGCTGTTAGGCTTGCCAGTGGTGGGTTCAGTGGCCATAACATGTTAGAGCCATCTAACACACACACACACACACACACACACACACACACACACACACACACACACACACACACACACACACACACACACACACACACACACACACACACACACACACACACACACACACACACACACACACACACACACACACACACACCACTGCATGGGGACATGCATTGAAACACACACACACATGGAGGTGACACTTATCAGAATAGATGAGCTACCCATCTATTAATGTACAATACAACCATTGCATGCACCACAGTGGCTTTGTGTTAGAAACTGTGTAACTGTGCTTATACGATGGATGACATCTGTATGGGCTGACACTAGGTTGGCAATGAGGGAGTTCACAGGGTGGGAGAGGCACACAAAATGGTATAGCCATCACATACACACACTAAAGACAGCCAGAGGGGCTGTGCATTCAGAAACACATACACAGTTGCCAATAGATATAGTAGTAACCCTACATATCCACTTGTATGTACTATAGTGCTGCGTACACATGACATGTTCCACATGGATTATATGCTTGGGACCTAACACGCAACCTCTTACAACAGGTAATCTTGCAAATGCCTTCATGGATTGTGGGATAACCCACCACACATAGTGATTGATCTTGTCTACTGCTCGTACAAGTCTGCAAAAGTGATAGACTGATTGACTTTGTATCAGCATGATGTGTCATTTAGGTAAGATGTCTGATGCTGGCATGTGTGTAACTACACTAACTGTGACATATTTGGCAATGATATCACAGGAATGCTCATTGTTAGGGGACAAAGACCAGATATGGGTTTCAAAGTGTATATTCCATGTACATCTGTACAGATGACTGGTATAGTGCTGCATGGTGCATGTGAGGCAATGCCATTAACAGGCTCTTTAAAGTAATGTCATGGGTAGGGGGTCAACAGGCCTTAAAATGGTATAACCTAAACAGCCACAGGGAATCTGCTTCACACACACACACACACACACACACACACACACACACACACACACACACACACACACACACACCCACACACACACACACACACACACCACTAAAGTTGTCAGTATTGAGATTAGAACCCCTACCTATATAATTATTTCCACTATAGTATTACACTGTTATTGCACACCCCACAGAGCTTAGAGGGCTGACAAGTGTATACAGGTACATCTAAGGTGAATTACATCAGCGGGCCTTGTGAAGTAGGGCAATCAGATGTGTACTGGGTCGTACATGCCTCAAAATTGTATAACCCACCCCCTTAGAGGATATGATTCTCATCCATACACACAGGGATGATGTGATGCACACACACACACACACACACACACACACACACACACACACACACACACACACACACACACACACACACACCCATATCACAGTTGCCAGTATTGAGTTTAGAACCCCTACCTATCTAGTTGTGTGTACTACAGTGTTACACAGTTATCACATGTGTCATAGAGCTTATAGGATTTGACAGTGTTGCAAGGTATGTCTAAGGTGAGTTACATCAAGTGCCATTGTAAGGTATGGCAATGGGAAATGTACTGGGTGGAAAAGGCATAAAAAGACATTACCCTACAAACATACACACACCTTCACACACATGCACATTTGCCACAAGTGAGTGTAGAACCCATGCCTATCTAGTTATTTGTGCTATATTGTTACTTAGTTATTACATGTGCCACAAAGCTGATAGGGCTGAGTGCTTTCCAAAGGTACTTCCAAGGGTAATGACATTAGCAGGACTGCTAAAGTAGGGCACTGGGAAGTGTTATGGATGGGAACATTTTCAAAATACTTCATCCTACAAACTCTTGTACATACACTTACACTTGCCAGACCTGAGTATAGAACCCTTGCCTACATAGCTATTTGGACTATACTGTTACGTAGTTATTGCACACACCACTAGGCTTATATGTTTGAGAGCTGTCCAAAGGTACTTCTGAGGGGAATGACATCAGCAGGAGTGCTAAAGTAGGGCACTAAGAAGTGTAGTGGTTGTGAATGGCCTAAAATACACACACTTACATTTGCCAGGACTAGGATTAGAACCCCTACCTATCTAGTTATTTGTAATAGAGTGTTATACAGTTATCACACCCACTACAGAGCTTCCAGGGGTGACAAGTGCCAAAAGGTGCTTCTAAAGTGAATGCCATTAGAGGTCCTGCTAAAGTAGAGCACTGGGATGTGTACTGGGTGGGAAAGTCCTCAAAATACTTTACCCTACAAACAAACACTCTTGTACACATACACACACACACACACACACACACACACACACACACACACACACACACACACACACACACACACACACACACACACACTCACACACACACACACACACACATTTGCCAGATCTGGCAATATAAGCCCTGCCTATCTAGTTTTTTGTACTATAGTGTTACACAGTTATTGCATGCACTATAGAGCTTATAGGGCTAATAAGAGCACAAAGGTACTTCTAATGTGATTAACATCAGCAGGACTGCTAAAGTAGGGCACTGGGAAGTGTTGTGGGTGGGAAAGTCCTCAAAATACTTCAGCCTAACAAAAATACACACACACACTTATGTATACTCACACACACACACACACACACACACACACACACACACACACACACACACACACACACACACACACACACACACACACACACACACACACACACAGACACTTGTCAGAACTGGGAATAGAACCCCTGTCTATCTAATTATTTGTACTATACTATTACATAGTTATTGCACATGCCATGGAGCTTATAGGGCTAGAGCTGTGCAAAGGTACTTCTAAGGGGAAAGACATAAGCAGAACTGCAAAAGTAAGGCACTGGGAAGTGTGTGTGGGAAAGTCCTCAAACTACTTCATCCTATAAACATACACACTTACACACACACACACACGCACACACGCACACACACACACACACACACACACACACACACACACACACACACACACACACACACACACACACACACACACACACACACACACACACACACACACAGTTGCCAGAACTGGGATGAGAACCCCTGACTATCTAGTTATCTGTACTATACTGTTACATAGTTATTGCACATGGCACAGAGGTTACAGGGCTGTGGTTGTGCAAAGGCACTTCTAAGGGGACTGACATTAGCAGGACTGATAAAGTGGAGCACTAGGAAGTGTACTGTGTGGGAATGGCCTAAAACTGTTCTACCTACAAACAAACAAACAAACACACACTTATATTTACCAGGACTGAGATTTGAACCCCTACCTATCTAGTTATTTGTACTATAGTGTTACACAGTTATCGCACATGCTACAGGGCTTATAGGGTTGACAGGTGTCCAATGGTGCTTCTAATGTGAATGACAGCAGCAAATCTTGTGAAGTAGGACAATAGAAAGTGTACTGAATGGGAACAGCGTCTTAATACTAACCTATACACACACACACACACACACACACACACACACACACACACACACACACACACACACACACACACACACACACACCCACACTCATACACACGCACACGCACACACACACACACACACACACACACACACACACACACACACACACACACACACACACACACACACACACACACACACACACACACACACACACACACACACACACATACACACACACGCCCAAAGGCAGGTGATGTGATATTATACCCCCCACCTCAGTACTATTACACAATGGAGCTTGCCTTCATGCTGACATGTGCGAATGGTTATGACCAGTATGCCACTGTCCATAGTAGGACATCACTCTATGCCATTCAGGGTATCCATGTGTATGACTCACTCTCTGTGTGTCACCCTGTGTCTTTCAGTCTCTATCATTGTCTGTGTCTCTCTTCCCCATGTCTGTGTGTGTGCATTCTTGACATATTGTTATCTGTTGCCCATATATATGTCTGTGTATCACATGCAACAAATGCAGATATATCACATATGGGCCACCTACAGCTAGCTGAGGGTAATCTTGTCTGATGGGTGTGTGTAGGGACAGTTAGGTGTACATAGCTGTCTGTATGCAAACACATATCTGCACAATACAGTTATATAGTCCAATGTGGATTCCAAAATGGCCTAGGATTCTCTAAGTGTAGGAGCATGCCCAGTATGACCTTCTATAGTGAGAGTGGGCCTCCATTCCAGAGATAGTTGTACTCCGGTCCAGGGTTTTGTGTGCTACAGCCATACCTTGCAAAAGTAAACAGGACTTTCCTAGAGACACTGGGTTTGTTTTAGCAGACATTTTCTGACATATCTGAAGTCTGACACTGCAATGTATTGTGTCATTACCTACTGACAGACATCCTCAGATCATCATAGTGCTGTACCAGAGGAATACAAGATGTATGGTGCACAGACCAATATTATGAGCCTGAATATATACATTTTTGTCCAAAAATGCCAGTTGAGAGGTGTGGCTACAGCCAGTTGACTGATGAAGCTCTGTAAACAGTCCAGCAACTAGGTGATATACTGGCTGAGAAATCTCCTGCTTGTGTGGTATTCTTCTTACCTGAAAAGTCATATCCTGGTGTGGCCATACCTCTTAACTATACATTTTTTGGCAGATTGTCCAGGTGTTTGTCTAGCAGTTTCGTCCAGTATCCATAAACTTGTGTTTTTATGGCAAGTTAATTGCATACAATTGAAGAGTGACATTACAAAATAATGACAGGCATTAGTGTTCAGGCTTCATAACCTTCAGACAATTGCTGCTAATGCAAAACCCCTTATTCTGCCAACTTTCTCAGTATGTAAGGGCAATACTTACAACACATTCCTATCATTGTGCCTTTGTCCCATTTTTATTTATGACCTTGTCCAGATGTCTTGCTGTCAGAGGTTGGGAGGTATGGGTGTGGGTACAGAGTGCATTCTACTGTGCAGAAATGTCCATTATATGTGTAGTATATTCCACATAGCACTATGACATCCAGGTATGTCAGTGGCAGAGCAGTACAGAGTATTGCGGTGAACCACTGACAGACAGTTGTGTATAGCTTGATAGTTTGCTATGACATTAGTAGGGCATTGGCTCTGGAGCCCTTATAACCCACACATATGAGAGTACAGCCCATGTTACAACATGTCAGCACAGAGAGCCCCTGTCCAGCAGGGACACAGGTGGGATAACAGGACTGTATTTTGTGTTTCCTGTGCACTTATACAGGAAGCCCATCACTAGGGGTATTGAGGCACTTAGCTTGCTGTTGACAGGGAGTGTATTCCACAGATGGGGGAGTGTGTGGTACATATATCTGCCACACCAACAAGCCATACTGATATCACAGCCCAGGTTGATGCTTAGCCTACAGGTTGATGGAGTGGGCCTAGAATTACAGATGTGCAGCAGTCCCATCAAGGCAGGGTCTGGATTGCTTTGTATGCCAGACAGGGGTCACATCAGCAGAGTCTGTATGGAATGGGGAAGTGGGATAGTGCTGTTAGCCTATCTGTGTAGGGTAGGTGTTTGGGGTTTGTTGTAAGACCTCCGTGTTTTCAAGACCCTGGTGTGTGGAGTCTACATGGTCTGTGGTGTGTAGGTTTGTGGAGTTCTCATGTGATTTTGCCTCTGAGGTGTCCATTGTTTGGGTTTTGTGTTGTTGTGGACCTCCACTTACATGGGTGTGTGTTGTGTATTTGCAAGTGATGTTTACTGACTCCTTACACTGCATGGAACCAATGTTACTGCACAATCTATTCTGGTGTGCACTTTCTCCATTTACCTGGCCAGTGGTTCCCGTTACCCATATGTGTGTCTCTTTGGCTTTCTGTAGTCCAGTCACAGGCTTTGGCCACAGTGGCTGCTGTTATGTATCTGTAATTCTGATGTGGGCAGTGTACATGCTGTTACATCACACACAGGGTTGTGGACTTCACACATCTGAGTGTACCTATTTATCAGGTTGTCCATCATTGCACCACTCCATTTGCTGTGGTCCTTAGATTGTTTGTGTTGTCATATGTTGTTATGAGGCTACATGTGGGCCTAGTTGTTATGCCATCACAGACTGACATCTGGACAGGCCCAAATATGACAGTCAGACAAAGGCCCACACATGGGGACAGAGTCTTAATAATGTTCTACCAAACATAGACAGATGGGAGACTGGTTTGATATTTGCTTGTTTGCTCTTATAGGTTTGACATCTGCTTCCCCACTGTCTGCCACTGCCATTTTGACATGACCCTTTCTTGTTTTACAAATAGTTAACAGGCAAATGCAATGTTAGGACAAGCAGAACAGATATACAAGGCATACTTGTTCTCCTTCTGTGACAACCTGTGTCATTCCAGAAGTATGGCTGTTGGCCAGTGACATGTTGTCAGTGGTGACATAGGTTGCAGCCTTTTATACAGTGGCAATACACTGACCTTCAGGTACCTGCTGTCCTACTAGACACCATACATCTCAACTTCTGAGAGCCAGACATAAGTAATTGGGTGATAGAGGCCTAAATATCGGGACCATTTTTAAGTATTGGCCTTACAAACCTAGAAAAGTGAGTCAATAACAGGTTTTGCATTAGCATGTGTGTTTATATAAGGTATGCAGTCTGACACTACAATCTGTCATTATTTTCTGACCTTAGTCTTACGTGAGTTGCCAGTGAATTGCCAGACAACCACTATTTCATGTTATACAGACCACAGTTATGATGCAAACCTCTGGACATTCTGCAATAATTCTGTACAGTTGAGAGGTATGGTAGGCACTGTATAGATTACTCCAAGCTGTGTACTGTCCATATGTGTGGCTCCCTGTCCATGATCTGTACAACTTTCCTGCATTAACAGATATTGACATCTGGACAGTGTGTACAGCTCCTACCATAGGTGTAGCTGACATGCAGAACAGTTGGCACTGCAGTTCTTGTAACATGGCCATATCAAAGACAGCACTGTACCTAGGCCACTATGACACAACAGCTGGGAGTAAGTGCTGGCCACGTCCTGACAGTATTAACCACACATATACATAGCTCATTGACCCCTGCATATAGTGGACATGCAACAAGTTATCATGTTGATTGGGACAGCCCTGGCAATGTGTGTTCTGCTGCTGTTTCCTTGCAAACATACATGTTAATGCATTTGCATGGGAATATGGGTGTGGGGGGTCACACCTGTCAACTGTACATATTTGCACAGACTGTGCTGATATTTGCTTTACATTTTGGTTCCATTTAGCATAGTATTATGCCCTGCCTTGGAGACTAGAGGCATATCACTAAAGACCACAGGTCAGACTGTAATGACATACATTTGAGTTTCAGACTTCTTACCCTTTAGAGCATTACTGCAACTGCAAAACCTGCTGTGCTATCACTGTGTAAGTCTGTAGGGGGTATTTCATCATTGTCACCATTTGTGGGCCTTTGCCAGACATTTATTTATGGTTTTCTATAGCTGACTTGCTGGGTGAGGCTGAGGGGTGAGTATGGGGCCCCCACACTGACATTCATGCCTGTGACCTATGACCCCCAGTTAGTTGGCCCCCCACATATACTGCAGTGGGATTTGCCACCTTTGGTACTACTGCATAGTGTGGCAAAGCCAGGATTGGGCAAACATTTCCTGGTGTCATGCATAGCTGTCAGTTGTCTGCTGCTATACCAGTAGGCCACCCCATTCCCTTGCATGCATGCAGCAATACCATAGATATACCAGAACATACTAATCATTTCATTTATTGTTAAGAAGACTGACTTACCTTGTGCCTGTGGCAGTTGTGAGGATGGTGCTTAAGGGCTGCCTATGTTGGATGCACGCAGTACACTACCTATACATGGTAAGGTACAGGTAGTGTGATGTGTGTAGCATCCATTTTACTGTGTATGTGAGTCAGAGAGAGGTGTCAGTCTCTGGGTCCCTACAGTGTCAGTGTGTGTGGTATGCATTGCCACTTTGCCAAGGCTAGGGCATACTGGGCCCAACTCCATCTGCCTAGAGGAGCTGACTCAGGGCTCTGTGCCTGTGGGGACCTTGGCAATGGTGGGGGGCTGTGTGGCTCTTCCCTGTGCTGTTCCTGCTGCAGCTCTTTCCGCAAGATCATATTGTGTAGCATGGCACATACTATGAACATGTGTGCACATGTGGCTGGAGAGTGCTGCAAGGCTCCACCAGATATGTCAAAGCACCAGAACTGTAACTTGAGCATCCCAAACACATGCTCTATAATGACCCTGGTTTGTGCATGTGCCTCATTATGGCATTCATGAGTGGGTGTATGTGCATTTCTGATGGGTGTCATCATCCACGGCTCCAATGCATAGTAGCATCCCCCATCAGATGGCCATATGGGATGTCCCCCTTGGCAAATCCCCTGATACAGCTGTAAGGAATGCCAGATGTGGGAGTCGTGATAGTTTCAAGGGCTGCCAGCCCACACATTCATGATAATGCCCTGGGCATTGCACACAACCTGGCAGTTGATGGAGTGAAAGCCCTTGCTGCTTATGTAGATCATACCCTGCTCACTGGGTGGTGCTTTGATGTGGATGTGCGTACAGTCCATGGCACCCAGTACCTTTGGGTAGTCTGCTACATGGTGGAAGAGGTGCATATTGCTGGTCCTCTCCTCATGGCTGCTGGGGAAGTAAATGTGCTCACCGGCATGTGGTAGCATGGCATCCAAGAACTGGTGGACTACCCTGGATGCAGATGCCTGTGAGACCCCCATGATGATCCCAGTAGGTCTTTGGAAAGTACCTGTAGCTAGTATTCATAAGGCTATGCATACCTTGGTATCCACTGGGATGGGTTCCCCTCTGTTGGTTCTGGGTCTGAGGTGAGGCCAGCACAGCTCAGTGAGTTGCTGAAGTATGTCCCTGTCCACCCTGTAGTGCTCTAGTATCTCCAGATCATGTAGCCCCTGGTAAGTTACCCTGGGACTGAACACTCTTCTCCTCCTCCTCAATCAGGGGCAGTTGTCATTATTATCCTCCTCACTGCCCTCTGGCTCTAGCACATACTGATATATTAAAGCAACAACAGCCCTTAACATTTTGTTGGTTAAAATTCCCCCGAGTGTATACACCAGTTGTGCAGAGTTTGTGGGAAAAAACAGACTGACAGGTTTTTGCATAGTTTATACTGTTGTGCTGTAGATGCTGCCTTTATGATTGGCTGACTATGATGCATTCCACCTGGCAGCTATGTTATTTGTACTTAATTGCTTTTATTCTGCTATTTCCCATTTTTTTATTTTTCCCTTCCCATTTCCACAGCTTTTAAACCCCGAGGTGTGCCGCACAAACCAGCTGCCCAAATGTAAACAGTTCTGCTATTTCCATTTTTTTGTTTGTTTAGGAGTTGGTGCTTGCCGCTCAAACCCATTTACATAAAGTAAACACTTTTAAGCAGAAATGCCCTGCCCTGGACATGAACAAGCTCCTCATTTCATGGAATAAGTAAATACAGCCTCAGACACACCCCCTTGCTTAGCTGTGGTTAGCTAAGCTCAAATGGAAGCCATGGAACTCGAATGAGCTTACACCAAGCATGACAAACCCCCTTTTCATGTCAGCTGCTTCTCCTGCTTACACCACTGCCTTATACACATTTAGGTGCAGCCAGACAATGGTCTCCCATTTTGTGATTCAGTAAAATCTGCTCATTTGCATACCTCACTGCTTAGTCCCTTGTTATGCCACTACACCAGAGCCTTTCTGCTTAGCAACCAGTGTTACGTGTTACTGTTTAGATTTTGCATGCTATACACTATAATGGCAAAATGCAGATTTCACTTAAAATTGTCTTTTCACATTTTTTTTTTATTTTCGGCACACTCTCGTTAGTGCGCCACTGCTCTATGCTTAAACAGCCAAAATTGGCCAAAACAAAAAAACCTTTGATTTTTATAATTTTGCAACTCTTTTCCATGCCATTGGCATGCCTAATGATTATAATACATACTTTACTTTGAGCTGTCATGCCCCCGCTTTCATTTTTGCAAAAATGTACACAGTCAGTAACCCAATACATTTCTGCAACGGACACTGTGTTCTGGCACAGATTCCTGCCTGCTTACTGAATCACTAATTCACCAGCAAACAAAGTGATTAGCATCATTCAGAGGTGCCTGTGCCAGAATAGTGCTAGCAGGCTCATGCATGCCCCCAGCCTTGTTTACTGAATCGCTCGGCGGCCATATTCCATGCAGAAGCTGCTGCACTACTCTGGCACAGAAAAAAAAGCTTTATTGAATCCTGAGGATTGATTTTGAAGGTGGTTAGATTTGTTGACATTTTGTGTTGCACCACCACACCCCCTGCTAATTATATATACTAACTACGAGGTTGCACAACAGTGAGGAAAATGTATAAATCCTTTCTTAGTATAACTTAAATTTTGTTGAAAATTTTCAGCCTAGATTATTTTTTGTCGATATCAAGTGTTTAGATATTAATGTGTTTAGTTCATTTTCAGTAAACCCATTTATATATATATATATATATATATATATATATATATATTTTTTTTTTTTATACACACACACACACAAAAACACATGCACATACAACCAACAAAAACATCAAGCTCCACAAGACAATGTAAGTCCATATTTTCTGATTTTTTTCAGGCATGATCAATAAATGAACTTCAACATATTCTACCTTCATCTGTCTATATTACCTAGATCATTCAATGCAAATGTAAACTTTAGGAAGGAAGTCACATGTGCAGTTGCGACCATTAATCTCATCAGCTATACTTAATTCCTCATACTGATATGCTTATCCATCTCCAAGAAATAACACATTTCTAACTATAGTTGATTCAACATTAAGAGATATATATTGAATTTATGAAGAAATAAAAAACTACCTGCATGGTAACTACGGTATGTGTCTTCCACTAATGCTTCTGACACCCAACCATTTTAAAAATTACACCATAAATTTGGCATCCAGCTTCTCAGAATAATACAAGAATAATTTCTAGTAACTGAATGATTTTTCCTAAAATAGGAAAACAGCACTGTTACCATTACCTTATGGTTTAAGAATAATCTAGCAAAGTTAGACTTCCCACTGTGTGATTCCTTAAATTAGAGGTGACATTGGATATATGCAAATTGCCCTTTAGGGACATCAGGTGTTTCAACTAAATGGCAATTCTGATTGCCCATGACTTTTTTTTCTGGCTATTTATGGACAGATTCAGGCCACTAAATCCAATCCTCACTAGCTGTGGACATGTATAGGTTCATAGGTTCATAGGTTTATACTAGGCTATCTGCCCTAAGGCATTTATAAGCCTAGCCCAAAATTTTTGTGGCTTACGCCACCCCTTATATGAAAAAATACTGTGCCCATTAGTTTGTTGTGCCTCTGTCCAGCAGTGACACAGAGATGATTCCCGGGATAAACCTACGATCTCCCATCCACAGGTCAAGATTTCTCTTGAACAGAGCCAGCGAGGTGCTCTGCCTCACATGGACCGGGATTTTATTCCACAGCATAGGGAGTCTCTGAGTGATAAATCTATCCCTCCAGCACATCCTATTTATATCCGTGCTAAGGTTTAAGTCGCTTGCTCTAGTGGTTTTGGTGGATTTGGATTTTTGAGGTGGAGCATGTCCATTAATTCCGGGTTGGACATGGCCTTGTATGTCAGGCACATGTCACCTCTGAGCAGACGGTATGCAACTGAATAGAGCTGGAGTTTCTTCAATCTGGCAGCATATGACAGATTTTGGAGTCCCTTTATCCTTTTGGTGAGGAACTTTTGGGGTCTCTCCAATTGCTGCAGATGTCGGGTGCGATACATCCCGAATGGGGCATTGTACTCGATCATTGGTCTGATAAGTGAAGAGTACAGGGGAACAATGACCTCACTAGATCTGGATGTGAATCCCTTCATGATCAGGTGGGCAATGTAGAAGGTCTTTCTAACCACTTTATCAACGTGAGTGTCAAAAGAAAGGCCACTGTCAACCTGGGTCCCCAGGTCCCTGATAACCTCTTCTGTGCTTAGTGGATTGCCACCTATATGGTAGCTTGGGGTTACCTTGTTTTTCCCGAAGGGTATGACTATATATTTTTTGGCGTTTAACTTCAGGCCATGGCTCTGGCATCAGCTATCTGTTTCCGTGAGTCCCTTCTGAAGGATATCCGTGTCCGATGCACTTTCCACTATGGCGCCCAGTTTGCAGTCGTCTGCAAACTTTGTCAGCCAAAGTCCTCCCATGTTGGCCTGTACTTCTGAGAAGTAGATGCCGAACAATAGGGGGCCAAGGACCGAGCCCTGTGGGACACCACTTGTGACCGGCTTGGAGTCTGACATAGCGCCAGCAACTCTAACCCTGTGGGTTCTGTCCTTAAGCCAGTTTGCAACCCATCTTGTGACATATGGGTTTACATTTAAGCTGGTAAGTTTTTCTACAATACCCGAGTGGGGTATTGTGTCAAAGGCCTTTGCAAGGTCAAGGTAGGCTGTATGGACTGCCTTTCCCTCATCAATGGCCTTGGTGACTGTTTCGAAGAAGTCGACCAAGTTCAAAAGGCATGATCTGCCCTTGCAGCCAAACTGGGTCGGGTCCAATGTCTGCAAGTCCCCTATATCATTGTTTATGAGCTCCATTATGATCCTCTCCATAGCTTTGCAGACTAGATTTGTTAAGCTTATGGGGCGGTAATTACCAGGGTCCGTAGAGGCACCGCCTTTGTGGAGTGGGACCACAGTTGCCGTACGCCACTCCTTGGGCACGTATCCTGTGGTAAGGCTGAGATTAAACAGCTGCCTTATGTGCGGGTTTAATTCCTCATTTAGCTCGTGTAGCACACAGCCGGGGACACCATCCGGTCCCATTGATGCTGTGTTTTTAGCTTTAGAGAGAGCAGCTTTCACCTGCGCATTTGAGATGTCTGGGAGGCTACACTCTGCTGGGATAGTTATCTCTCCTTTAGGGGAGAGGGGTGAAGTTTGCACTGAACCTGTCTGCCAGTATGTTGGCAATGTCTGTGGGTTCAGTGATTTTTGTATCATTTTGGACTAATTCTGAGCATATCTGGGAGTTTCCACCCAGGTTCCTAACATAGCTGAAAAAGGCCTTATGATTGTCCTTTGAATCCATGGCAATTTTTCTCTCAAAATTGGCCTTAGTTGATTTTATGAGTGCTCGTATTTTTTACTAATAATGATCAGGGGTGACTTCCCTTTTATGGATTTTGTTCTATCATGTAATAGCTTTCTCCTCTTATTGTAAAGTTTGTTAATGGCTGGGGTCCACCAGACTGGACGTTTGCCCTTTGTGGAAAGAGTCTTGGTTTTATTTGGGATTGCCTGATCCATGCAGTCCTGGAGGTGTTCATATAAGGCATTTGTAAGGGCTTCCGCAGCTTGGGTTGTGGTTTCCACTGGCTTAGGGGCCTTGAAGGATACCACACCAGTCTTGAGTAGTGTGAAGTTTGCTTTAGAGGAGTTCTTCACTGTGGTCTTTTTTGTTTGGGGTGGGGGCGGGATGTGGATTTCCAGTGAGATTAGTTTATGATCAGATCTCACCAATGAGGGATATACTTCTGGTGTGGAGCATTTTGTCCCCATGTTTGTGATAATGAGATCTAGTATATTTTCTCCTCTCGTGGGAACAGTGACTAGCTGTTCCATGGCATTTGAATTTATGAACTCCAGGAACCGTTGGGCTAGAAAGTTAGGGCTTGAGTAATGTTCCCAGTCTATATTCGGGTAGTTGAAGTCACCCAATATGATGGTGTTTGGAGATACATTTATACCCTCCAGTGTCTTCAGGAAGGCTGTGTGGGGTTCCTGAGTTTGAGAGGGTGGCCTGTAGCATGCTACAATTTGCAATGTGTTACAAGTAACTAAATGCAAAAATGACAAACAGTAACTTTCTTTCAAGTGAAACAAGGAACTAGTACAGTAAGCAATGCAGATATCACTAGTGATCCACAGAAGCACTGAGAAGCCGCGTATTAGGTGGAATTAGCTTCCAGGGAAATAACAAGCAAACAAACAACAAGCATATAAACAAAGCTAGATTCAGCAGGCCTGGATCTAGTCTATGCTAGAGCAAACAAGGTGTACCAATTTCAGTAAGATACAGTTCAAATATTCAGGCACTATAAACCTTTAACCAGAAATTCCCAGCTCAGAAGGGCAGAGTCCAGCCTCTTCTCCCACAAGAGTGCAGACCACAAACCTTCTTAATGTAAAATAACTGGCCTGAAGCCCAAGTGCCTAAACCAGAACTAATACCCTTGGACACTGGGCTCTCAATCAGCAGTTCCCAACTTAGAAGGATGAAAGCTACCTGTCCTGCCACCACAGTGCTTGCCACAAACCTTCCTAATGCAAAACAACTGGTCTGAAGCCCAAGTGCTTAATCCAAAAGACTTAGAATGATAGCTACACTTTAATCAAGTTACAACCAAGCAGTAATAAATACAATTGAATACTTTAGAGAATGTGTGGATTAGTGCTCAAGTTACACAAACAAAGCTAGATCCAGCAGGCCCGAATCCAGTCTATGCCACTGCAAACAAGGCGCACCAACTTCGGTAAGAAGCAGTTCAGATATGCATGCACTATAAGCCTTTAACCAGAAATTCCCAGCACAGAAGGGCAGAATCCAGCCTCTCCTCCCACAAGAGTGCAGACCACGAACCCTCTTAATGTAAAATAACTGGCCTGAAAGCCCAAGTGCTTAAACCAGAATTAATACACTTTTAGAATAACAGACACTGAGCCCTCAATCAGCAGTTCCCAACCTAGAAGGATGTAAGCTACCTGTTCTGCCACAACAGTGCAGACCACAAACCCTTTCAGTGCAAAACAACTGGTCTGAAGCCCAAGTGTTTAAACCAAAAGGCTTAGAATGAGTTATACCAAGCAGTAATAAATACAATTGAGTATTTTTAAGATGATGCAAAAGTAAAATGAAGTAGGTAGAAACACAAGTACAGTAAAAGCAGATACATTTTTTTTTTTTTTTTATCTGAACAAGTGCTGATATCAAAGAAACAGATTTGAGTGCTGAAACCAGAAAACTGGCTAGTTATAAGAAAAAAAAAACAAGCCAGAAGGCTTCCCTCAAACACAGAAGGGCCTGGGGGCTCAGAAGCCTACAAATAGTCTATACCACTTAACAGGAAAGGCAGGAAATAAGCTTAATTTTTTTTGTCTGTTTCCCAGATGCTCTCTTTGTACACAGTAGGAGTGCCTGAAATCAGAATATGATCTCACTGCACTCAATTGAGTGAGCAAATGAGATGGGCTCAGAGGCAGGCTGAGGGGCGGGCAGTTTCAAGGCCACCAAGATTAACACCAAAACAAAAACAGGGAGGGTGGGTGGGAATAACTGAAGAGCAGAATAACTGCCACTTGAGTTAAATATTCCTTCAACACAGTTTAAATCAAATTAAATACTGTGTTTTTTTTAAAAAAAAGTGCAGATAAAGGTACTTAAATTCTCTTATATGTCCAGTTGAATATAACCAAGTTCTTAGCTGGCCAAAGCTGAGGTTTTTAAGCAATAAAAATTTCACAATGCACCACTTAAAAGGCAAGGACAGGAAATCAAAGAATGTGGCTACCCCCACACCTGTAATTACTAGCAAATAACACACTAGCTTCAGTTCAAGTTACTAAAGAGCAGAATAACTGCCACTTGAGTTAAATATTCCTTCAACACAGTTTAAATCAAATTAAATACTGTATTTTTTAAAAAAAGTGCAGATAAAGGTACTTAAATTCTCTTATATGCCCAGTTGAATATAACCAAGTTCTTAGCTGGCCAAAGCTGAGGTTTTTAAGCAATAAAAATTTCACAATGCACCACTTAAAAAGGCAAGGACAGGAAATCAAAGAATGTGGCTACCCCACACCTGTAATTACTAGCAAATAACACACTAGCTTCAGTTCAAGTTACTAAAGAGCAGAATAACTGCCACTTGAGTTAAATATTCCTTCAACACAGTTTAAATCAAATTAAATACTGTATTTTTTTAAAATAAAGTGCAGATAAAGGTACTTAAATTTTCTTATACGTCCAGTTGAATATAACCAAGTTCTTAGCTGGCCAAAGCTGAGGTTTTTAAGCAATAAAAATTTCACAATGCACCACTTAAAAAGGCAAGGACAGGAAATCAAAGAATGTGGCTACCCCCACACCTGTAATTACTAGCAAATACACTAGCTTCAGTTCAAGTTACTAAAGAGCAGAATAACTGCCACTTGAGTTAAATATTCCTTCAACACAGTTTAAATCAAATTAAATACTGTATTTTTTTTTAAAAAGTGCAGATAAAGGTACTTAAATTCTCTTATATGTCCAGTTGAATATAACCAGGTTCTTAGCTGGCCAAAGCTGAGGTTTTTAAGCAATAAAAATTTCACAATGCACCACTTAAAAAGGCAAGGACAGGAAATCAAAGAATGTGGCTACCCCCACACCTGTAATTACTAGCAAATAACACACTAGCTTCAGTTCAAGTTACTAAAGAGCAGAATAACTGCCACTTGAGTTAAATATTCCTTCAACACAGTTTAAATCAAATTAAATACTGTATTTTTTTAAAAAAAAGTGCAGATAAAGGTACTTAAATTCTCTTATACATCCAGTTGAATATAACCAAGTTCTTAGCTGGCCAAAGCTGAGGTTTTTAAGCAATAAAAATTTCACAATGCACCACTTAAAAAGGCAAGGACAGGAAATCAAAGAATGTGGCTACCCCCACACCTGTAATTACTAGCAAATAACACACTAGCTTCAGTTCAAGTATGTTTCTGCCTTCTTGTGGCATCATCAGCATAGCATAAGTGGAATGTTTGGTTAACATTTGGAAACACAGGGTTGTCATATCCAAGTGATACCCATAAACCTTAAGGTGACTGCAAAATATCCCAACTAACAAACTAAAACAATAAGTAAAAAAGTCACACAGAAAAAAACAGTTGGTTACAAAATACAAAAAGAAAAATCTAGCAAAGCTAGACTTTCCACTGCGTGATTCCTTAAACCTCTTGCATTAGAGGCGATATGTGATATATGCAAATTACCCTTTAAGGACATCAGATGTTTCAGCTAAATGGCAATTCTGATTATCCATGACTTTTTCTTTTAGTCTATTTATGGACAGATTCAGGCCCCAATCATGAGCGGACGTGATCCGCTGTGGTGACCCCTAACCGGGAGAAGCCGAAAGAAGAAGAAGAATGGACAGATTCAGGCCAATAAAGTGGAAAGTCTAGCTTTGCATAGATTTTTCTTTTTGTATTTTTGTAATCGATTGGTTAAAATAATACATTAGTACTCAAGAAAGGTCTTGTATTGGAAGAACAAATGACAGTAATTACACCTCCTCAAAATTTACTTGCATATGTCGAGTTACTTGCGATCTCCTTTTTAGCAGAAAATTGTATTACCCGAGTTACATATTATTTTATTTTATATACATGCATTTTATGTGAGGGGATCTACACAAAATGAAAACAGTAAAAGATGACCATGCATACTTTATACTAATATCTTTTCTATTTAAATTAAATTTGTCCTAAGCATTTGATATGATCACTTTTTCAACAGTTCAACAACACAGTTAAAGCATATCTCTCAGCCTGTGGACATCAAAACTCTGGTCAAAGGCTGTTGGAAAGTAAATATACCTGGCCAAAAATCTGGACACCCAATTAGGACATGATTTGGGTGTCACATAATATGACCTCTCTCAAGATTTGCATATCACATAACATGACTTTTCTGACTTCTATAGAGAGATAGTGAGTTACCTTACCACTCAGGAGCATAAGTTTAAAAAAACTGAGAGTGACAGAATAGTGCCAGCAAATCTGCCAGTTAAAAGTCTAAATATCCACATACACTTAAAATAAGCTCAACTACAGATCCTTTTTATCTGCTGTTGTTCTTATGGACACTCTTCCAAACATGCCTGCTCACTCACACATATTTGTGCCAAACAGCTTTGCCACCAATATTCTAGTTTTACTTTCTATTTCTCCAAAATCTGCTCCTGGAACAAGCTCTGTTTTGAGTGACATGTTTTCTGCTGCTCAACTCAGTACTGCATACACAGCACAGGCATTTATTACTTAGCGCCCCCGCTAATTAACATAAATTAGTGATAACTCAATAAATACTGTAATGCACTGGACAAGCATTAAATGTGTACTTTCTAGTTAATAAAAGTAATTAGTCCTAACCTTTAAACAACTGCCAAGCCCTGCAATTGTTTCTGTTATAACAGATATTGAAACAGTGGCTTGTCTATTTTTCCTTTAAAAATGTGACAGTGTTATTTTATGCCCAGCTCTGCTAGTCAGAATAGCTCTGTTCTATATTAACATTTACGATAACCTTAAATAGCTGCTGTTTTACTAGCTTAGCTTTATGCCATAAAGCACAAGTCCATTAAACTCTAACCACTGCTAATACTCTCAACACTATCTACTTTGATCAGTATGACTGCTCAACATCAACTCTGCACCTAAAAATCTAGTTTGTGAAACCATCATGACAGGCTGTATATTTACTGCTGTGTTGTTTACATGGCAGGCTGTATATCTACTGCTGTGTTGTTTCCATGGCAGGCTGTATATTTACTGCTGTGTTGTTTCCATGGCAGGCTGTATATCTACTGCTGTGTTGTTTCCATGGCAGGCTGTATATCTACTGCTGTGTTGTTTCCATGGCAGGCTGTATATCTACTGCTGTGTTGTTGCCATGGCAGGCTGTATATTTACTGCTGTGTTGTTTCCATGGCAGGCTGTATATCTACTGCTGTGTTGTTTCCATGGCAGGCTGTATATTTACTGCTGTGTTGTTTCCATGGCAGGCTGTATATCTACTGCTGTGTTGTTTCCATGGCAGGCTGTATATTTACTGCTGTGTTGTTTCCATGGCAGGCTGTATATCTACTGCTGTGTTGTTTCCATGGCAGGCTGTATATTTACTGCTGTGTTGTTTCCATGACGGGCTGTATATTTACTGCTGTGTTGTTTACATGACAGGCTGTATATTTACTGCTGTGTTGTTTCCATGGCAGGCTGTATATTTACTGCTGTGTTGTTTCCATGGCAGGCTGTATATCTACTGCTGTGTTGTTTCCATGGCAGGCTGTATATTTACTGCTGTGTTGTTTCCATGGCAGGCTGTATATCTACTGCTGTGTTGTTTCCATGGCAGGCTGTATATTTACTGCTGTGTTGTTTCCATGGCAGGCTGTATATCTACTGCTGTGTTGTTTCCATGACAGGCTGTATATTTACTGCTGTGTTGTTTCCATGGCAGGCTGTATATCTACTGCTGTGTTGTTTCCATGGCAGGCTGTGTATTTACTGCTGTGTTTTTTCCATGACAGGCTGTAAATTTACCGCTGTGTTGTTTCCTCCCCCTTCTCCCACATTCCCAGTAGAAGGTCCTCTGGCTCCATGGGGTTGATAAATTTAGAATAAGACCTCCCATGTCACACACAGGGAACTGAGATGGTAGACATGCCTAAGACAGCTATTTTCCTGTGTCTGGGTTTAAAGTAGCAACTACATTTATTGTTAAATTTGCAACCCCCAATGAAATGATGATATACAATCAGGTTGCAGCAATTTGGGTGCAATTTTAAAAAGTAGCATAAGCACTGCATTGAAACACTTTGTTTTTGTTAGAAATATACAGATGAATACTGAACAACTTACATTTGTGATCAATAACCTGAAAGACAAGTTCACGAAGAGAAATTTAGAAGGGTTACCCTGGTATGTGCAATACCTTCCCTCCCACATTTGAATCCCAACTCTGACACCTCACAACATTTGGACATACGCACAGCTTCATATTGTATGAGTACTGAAATATTTCCCTTACTTCTTTTTTATTTTGAAGGAGAGACATATTTCTAAATGGTTCATAAGTAGGTACTAGGCTAGATGCCCTTGTGGATCATTTTTAAGACTTATCAGTTTCCCTTTTGGCAATTGAGTTAACCTGTCCCATTTGGTGTTAGATGAGCCTTGCTCATCCCATTGTCAATAATTATATATTACCCCCAGTGAGAATAACCATGATTATACCATAGATAAATTGAAGGGACCCATTTACGAGCTGCCTCTGTCCATTAGTAATACAGAGCAGTCCTGGGGTAAATTTTCTGTTTACTATCCGTAGATCCAAGTTATTTTTGAATGTGGACTGAGATAAGCTTTGTTTTACATGGATGGGAAGGCTGTTCCAAATTAGTTGTATTCTCTGTGAAATAAACCTGTCCATCCAAACCATTCTGTTGATGTTGCAGAAGAGGTTTAGATACATAGACTTAGTATTTTTATGACATTTGACTTGCTGATATGCAGTTAAGTCCATCAGTACTGGGTTGGAGGATGCCTTGTATGCCAGACACATCATCTCTTAGGAGTCTGTAATATACCAAGTATAGTGACAGGGCTTTGAGATGGTCCATGTAGAACATATTGTTTAGGCCTTGTATCCTTTTAGTAAGGCATATCTGTGGCCATTCCAGTTGTTGTATATGTATATATCATTTTAGCAAGGGACATCTGTGGGTGTTCCAACTTCCAGCTGTTGCATGTGGCAACAACTGGAACATACCAAAGGGGGCATTATACTCAATAATGAGAAATGAGAGCTGGGTAAAGGGGGACAATGACCTCACTAGATATAGACAAAATTCTTTTGTATATAACCTGTGCAACACAGAATTACTTTCTTAGGACAATGAGCACACATTGGTCAAAAGTTGGGCAACTATCCACATAAGTTCCCATTTCCTATACAGCTGGGTCAACTGTTAGGGGTCTTTTGCCAATGTGGTAGTTCCTTTAGGTAGACGACTCCACAAAGGATATGATAATGTATATTTTGGCATTTAGTTAGAGCCCTTGATTTTGGCATCAGTTATTTATTTGGCACAAACCTTCCCACATTTTGTGCGATCATGGAGTTAATACATATAAGCATAGGGGAATATGAGGATTCCCTTTATATGCGAGAGGAGGACTCTTGCTCCTGCAAAAAATGTGTACAAAAAGTGGTTTTCAGCAATATGGATTTGCAGTAACAGCAACATCAATCTGTTGTAACAGTAGTGAGGCAGAAGGAGGAGATCAGTGAACAGGCACTAGCAGAGAGAGAGAGAGAGAGAGAGAGAGAGACCGAAAGAGAGAGGGAGAAAAGAGGTTCAGTGGGAACTGACTGCCCTTAGAAAGACAATACAAAAGGACCAGATGGGCTACCTCCCACACTCCTAAGAAATTTGACCTGTGCATTGGCAGTACCTTTGAAGGAGATTTTTAACAGATTACTGGTTAGCACAGAAGTGCCACAGCACTGGGAGGCAGCAGCTATGGTACCTTGTACATGAGTGGAAGCAAAAAAAGTTTTTATGGCACTGCTAGCCTGCTAGTCTAAAAGCAGGAAAAGTCACAGATGGAATTCTGAAAAGAAGGCTGGCAGCATTTCTTGAACACAAGACTCCCAGGACAGTAACCAGCATAGATCCATGGCAAGAAGGAGCTGTCTGTCAAAACTGGTAAAGTTTTATTACTGGTGTTATAGGTGAACTTGACAGGGAACTGAGAGTACATAGTCAGTCTGGATTTCAGCTAGGCTTTGGACTCCTGCCACACAGAAAGTTGATAGGAAAATTGGGGGCTAGGGCCAAAACTGACAAAGTGAATATCTGTCTGCTTAAATGGTAGGTTTTGGTGAGATGGACAATGTCAGGAAGTAAGAAAGCCATGATGGAATGCCCTAGGGTTTGTCCTGATCTGGTACTCTTTAAAGTTTTTGCCAAATACTTGTATGAGGGAACAGAGAACACAATCACATTCTCTGCTGATGACACACAGGTGCAGTAATAGACGGAGGTTGGAAGAATTTACTGAAGGATTTGGATAGGCTGAGAAAATGGACAGAAAGCTGACCGCTGAGATTTACTGCAAGGTGAATACCAGACTGAAAACACAACAGCCCTTGCGCAAACTATCAGCTGGGGATGTGGAACTCATGGCAACAATGCGGGAAAATAATTTAGTAGTATTCATTTCACAATGATTGGATCAATGGCAGCAAAGTGAGAGGAGAGTGATAACATTAAACAAAATGAAGGGGTGTACCGACAAGATACATTCCAGAGACAAAGAAGCAATGTTTCTACTCTACAGGGCCTTGGTTATGCCATACCTTAAACACTCTCTGGCATTCAGAAGACTATATAAGAAAACATGTGTCAGGCTGCTGGAAGGAATTCAGAGGAAAGCCATCAAAAAGATCCATAGAATTAAATGCAAGCAATCTGAAAAAATGGATTAAACACCAACCCTTTCTCCTCACAAGTACCAAAAGAAACAGGGGGAGTGGCGTGATGCTGGAGCAAAAAATAATATCAAAGAGCTTTGAAGAAGTAATTCTGAACATTGACAAAAAAGGGGGGAAGTAGGGGGCACAGAGTACAGGGTTTGAGGAGATTGTAGGGATTAACTACTCCCTGGATCTCTGAGAGCTCTTTTCCATAAAGGACTTGTGGCACAATGAAATGGACTACTGAAATGGGTGGCAGAAAGGGCCTCCATAGTCACATTTAACAGAACGTGGAACAAAGAGGGTATGTGTAAGCTAGGAATGGAGAGAAGTGCAATGTTAAAGCACTTAAAATGGTAGGCTAGATAAGACTTAGAGTGGCCTTCTGCCATTAAATGAATGTAGTGTTATGTGACAATCCAAAGATATGTGGGAGACAAAACATAAGGCAGTGGACCTAGTTATTCTGGAATTAACTAATCTGTCAAAAGCTTTAAGGTAATGAAATAAAAAATCCCTCCTTCAGCATACAGTAGTAAAGTCTAATATTTTAAAACAAGTTATCAGTTTACAAACAAGACGCGCTATGAATTACATTTTTAACAGTATCAGAAGACATACTATTATCTTTTTCTTGGAATATAGTAGGAACACAGGTAAATGCCTCTGATCCAATTATTCAGGCTGTTGTTTGGAAATTAAGAGGTGCACCTCCTGCAGGCTGGGCCAAGGTATAAAAAAGTCAGTCTCCAGAGAGGCCACACACTTGTTCTTTTTCTGTCTAGACATTTTGCTATGTTTAAGTAATATTGTGCAATGCCTGGCACTGCAAAGGTATTTGGTGTGTTTTTTAAACTTAATGGAGACATTAGAATGCTGCCACCCTCGAATATAATGTGCATTGAAAGAGCAATAATGTATGATGGAATGCTGGATGTTCTAAATGATTTAAAGCAGATGGAAAATACGATTGCACAGTTTAGGGGTAAGCTTAAGTATTTCTTATATTTCAAAATGAGCCAGGTAGATCATAATGTACAGAATGTCAGAGACTGGGGCAGAGATTAAAAGATTGTTGGCACACACAGGTGGCAGTACGAGTTGGTAAAGAGGGGGTCAGTTTTAAAAAGAACTAATACAACAATATATTTTTGAATGATAGAGACTATTGAGAATACAATCATTGCTAAATACTAAGAGTCCAGTGAAGACCCGCGGTGGTGGTACTGCGGTAGTGTTGTCACCTCACAGTAAGACGCTGTCCGGTTCGATTCTCAGCTAGAGCGTCTTCTGCGTGGAGATATGCGTGAATGGGCGTACCTTCATTGAAGGTTGTGCATCAGGGCTGGTAACTCGGCATGTAAAAATCAACTACCAATCATTAGCGGACTGGAGTTCCGCTGTGGCGACCCCTAACCGGGAAAAGCCGAAAGACACAAATGCACTAAGAGTCCAGTGAAGACATCTGTAGTTGCCACCAGAGCCAGATGGTTCCTTTCATGCACTGCTTTCACGGAATGCATGTAAACACATTTCTGGATGGATTTCTCCTGCTTCTATAGAATGAAGCTTCATCTTGTAAGGTAGTGTGTGTGTGTGTGTGTGTGTGTGTGTGTGTGTGTGTGTGTGTGTGTGTGTGTGTGTGTGTGTGTGTGCGCATGTGAAATGCCCCTAATAGGGATAATTGGTGATTAATTAATTTGCTCAGCCTCACAACCTGTACTTTCGGTAGGGAAAGCAAGAAATCAAATTCTCTACCCCAATCACCAAGATGTTAAAAAAAATTGAGTTTCAAGGAGTTGCCTTGTCAAGTGTGTTGTACAAGAAAATGAGTGTTAAGTGCATTTCATACGGAATTGAGAGCTTCAAGGGAAGAGAAGTTTGGTGCTGCTCATGCTAAGTCTGTTTACAATATGCAACTGTTGTTTAACAAATGGTATCACTATTATGCTAAAAAATTTGAAAGCATTCTTAGTAGCACAGCAGGTTGCATACTTGCTTTTGATGCAGACGGGTGTGGGTTCTACTCCCACAGCATGTAGATGGATTGCTGACACTGCATTGTACTTTAAGGGGGTGGGTTGCTGCAGTCTTGAGTATGTCATCCTTTGGATGAGATGCCTAGTAACTATGAACCTGCTGTCATTTTGTGATCTAGTCTGTATTTTAATATTATCAACTTGCATTTATTGACTATAACATAAGCAGTTTATTCTTCAAGGGAAGCAGGCTCTAAATTTGTAGATGAAACACTGAAATATAAAATGGTTTGCTAACAGCTACCTCTTTATTAGTTACAGATCTCTAATGTGGAATTATTCAGATGACTTTTACTTCTGTAGAGATTGTGCATATTGACTGATATTGGTGGATTGCACCGACAGAAGTTTGAGTTGAATTTTATTGATGAAATGTTCTGAAGTGGGCAGTTTTATCATTATTGGTTCATATATTTTGTGTCATTGCTTACTGGAGAAATGTTCAAAATTGCAAATTTAAAACACACTCCAACAAGTGGTGCTGTATTATACAAGGAATATAATTTAATACAATCAGGAATGTGAAACAAAAAACACGTGCATGTTTGCATGGTCCTAAAAATGTGTGCAAAGGGCTTATAATTTGAAAACAGCCCAAAGTCAAACTTTATCCCACACTTACTTTGTTAACATTCAAGGTGCAGTAGATAACCCAAAGGATAATACAAGAAAAATGATAATGTAAGCCGGAGACTGCAAATCTAAAAAAAATCCTGAAATTGGGAGCAGTAGGAATATGATAAGCATCCTTGAGATCTAGAGTCACCAAGAAATAGTGGTGTAGAAGCAATGCTAGGACCAGCTGTAAGGTGAGCGTTATGAATTTCAGAACTTTTACAAAAGTGTTTAGAAAGGACAAATCTAGTATGGGTCTCCAGGAGTGCTGCTTCTTTGGTACCAAAAACAATTTGGAGTAAAATTATTTGCCTTTGTATATCACAGGCACTGGTTCTATGGTGTCTGTTTCTACTAAGAGATGGAGCACTGGAGAAAACAACTCTTTACTGTATGGTGGGTGTGGGGGAATTCCCATGAAAAGGGGAGAATTTCTATCCACTACCAGGTATATCTTCTCTGAATTATTCTCAGAATCCATTTGTCTAAGATTATTTGTAGACAGACTGAAGGGCTGAGAGAGAGCCCAAGAGAAGGAGGAAGAGAGAGAAGGGCAGGCGGGGATAGGATAGGGGAGCTCTGTGTTGGAGGGGGGACAGGATAGGATGAGGGGGCTCTGTGTCTCAGCATAGTCATTTCTTTGCAGGAGGTTGATCATTGTTCAAAAAGGAACCCCTCTTGTTTGGTTTCAAAGATCCTTCTGCCATTTCCTTTTGGATCCATGACTTTATTTGGATGGGATTTTTGTTTGTTCTGCCCATTGAAGGAAGATGCCTTGTATGGGGAGAACTTGGGTACATAAAAGATCTAGATAACCATGTATTAATTTGCCTCTATCATCCTACTTTTTGAGAATCTGTGTAAAAGAGGGCTACACACCAATTCAGAACTTGGAGCATCCAGAATGTCATCTTTTATATTATCGTAGAAGTTCTGATCATGTAACCATGTATACACTCCTAAAAAGAATAGAAGAAGCAGAATTTTTTGAGACTGTATTTGCATATTCAAGAGCACCTCTCAAAGCATGTTTTGAAACCTGAGTCAAATTAGAAACAATTTCATTCATATAAAGACTTTTGCTCTGCAGGTAAGGATGCTGCAAAACTGCCCAAACTTAACGCACAATGTAAAAAAAAATTCCACATTTAGCCTTAATAATTTATCATTCTAAAGGCAAGATCATTAGAACTAGACAAGATCTAACCATTTTCACTCTTTATTGGAGGAATTAGATTAGATGAAGCCAGGGACTTTTTATTTCAGCAGGCAGCTGGGGATACTGCAGTTGGGTCAGTAGTCAAATGAGAAAAAAGACCTATCATATCCAAACCACCCTATATTTTTTCTAGGCATTTTTAGGGACTTCTGGAATAGATGCCGGTGTCCTGCATGTGGCTTTGTAAACATCTTCCAAGGTTTGTATGACATGGGGATAGCCACAGAATTGGGCACCTCATCCTCTATAAAGCCATATACTCTGCCTAGCTCTGGAGTAGCTACTGACTGTTCCAAAGTAAAAACTTCACAAAATGTAGCAATCATCTTGAGGAAAAGTGAATACTACCACCAGAATTAGCTGTCTGCAGACCATTCTTAGCCAAGGAAACCACATCAGCCTTATAAACAGCTATAATCTGATTATCTGGTGAATGTAGAAGCTTCTGTTTCTTTTTCTTGTGAACTTCAGTATTACATAAAATATCTGGGGACAGAGTATTATGTCTGGCAAGGGGTCTCTTACCCTAGACTACACCTGGACCTAAAAAGTTTGGTATTCCTACACCTGTGTCAAGTACTGGAACAGCCCTGTAGGATGTGTCTAACCCCTGTTCCCTAGCGACCATCAAAATAGACTAGAGGGAGATGGGGAAAAAAGGAGGTGGTCTGCAGGCTGAGCAGTGGTCCTAATAGGAGATGGGGAAAAAAGGATTGCGTCTGCAGGCTGAACAGTGGTCCTAATGTGGAGATGGGGAAAAAAGGACGTGGTCTGCAGGCTGAGCAGTGGTCCTAATGGGAGTGGGGAAAAAGGAGGTGGTCTGCAGGCTGAGCAGTGGTCCTAATGGGAGTGGGGACAAAAGGAGGTGGTCTGCAGGTTGAGCAGTGGTCCTAACAGGAGATGGGGAAAAAAGGAGGTGGTCTGCAGGCTGAGCAGTGGTCCTGACAAAACCACTAACCATAGGCTGAGGCATAGTTTTATTCTGATTTTTCTTTTTAGATGCAATTTGATGGGGTGGGGGGTGGGCACAGTTTGAATCTCTCAAGTCAGGGGAGAGAACACCAGCCAGAATAATAAACTGACAGTACTGGATTATGTGTCACAATAAGCACTTAAAGTTTTTAGTAATAAGTATTCTCCCACACAACTAAACTTTGCAAACTGTGCTATTATCTCAAGAAACAGTTTGAAATGTGTTCAGAATTATTTTACAACTGACAGAAGTTAAAGAATTTCCAGTACACAAAGTCCAAACACCAAACCAACCAATGTGCCAGACTAGTGGTAGCATACTTTAAGCACATTAAACTGCCATAAAATAACATTTAATAGCAATTTAAACTATATTTTATTGTCAGAAAGAGTATAATCTCTAAAGCACATTCAAATAATTTAATTTGTACTAAAATCATGGTCGGATATTAAAAACACACAGGCAGAGTCATACATATAGTCTCTGGAACTCAGTTGTGATGTAATACTTCAACATTCCATTTTGTTAAATAATCAGGACATGGCTAATAGCTTACAGGACAAGAGCCTGGGCAGCTATTTGTTGTTAATCTTCCTACTACACACTGACTTCCAGTGAACTATGTCATTTTTCATAGGTCTTACATCTTGCCTCATTAAACCACTTGACAAAATACAGTTTTGTGGAGAACTTGAGGAATATTTTCACTGATTTAGACTGAGGAAATTCTTTCCTGATACAGGAGAACACAGACAATGTGAATCTAGAAATAGCTACAAAAATCTTCCACCTTCACTCCTCCAGCTGGGCGCAGTGCAAAGCTAGACAGCTATACTGACTGTTTTAGACAAAGTGTGATTCGTTGAATCCTGAATGTACAGAGAGAGACTCATTACAAACTTTCTTCCTTGGAAAGAATGGCGATAAAGTCCTTGAAATCCAAAAACACCATCATCATAAAAAAGGCAGACAGGGGTCTGCACTGGTTATCCAGAACAGTGTCAACTACATTGCTGAAGCTAATAAACCGCTTTTTGACCACATTTACTATAGACAGCTGACTGAGAATACAACTCAAATGTATGCGAAGAAACTAAAGAACATTATTAAATCTTTCCCAGATTTCATATAGGGCAGACTAAATGATCTCATTACCAAAAATTCATAAGCCAGGAAATCTAGGGAAACCAAATGTATTAGGAAAAGGAACCCTGACAGAAGGGATTTCTGGGTTTGTGGAGAAAATTCTGAAACCACTGGTTAATGAGATGGACAGCTATATTCAAGATACAAATCATTTTCTTTGCATTCTGTCAGGGTATTGTGACCTACTGCCTAATACTGTTTTAGCCACAATAGATATTACATCCCAGATAAAGAACTAATTGCTGCTTGTCTCATGTACTTGCAAGGGAAATCAGATCATTGCATTACTCCAGATATAGTTAGGCAACTTATAGAGTTTATTTAGACACAAGACAATTTTACCTTTAATGGGAAACATTATGTTCTGACTATGGGCATTGCAGTGGTCCTTGGGTACTTGGTGACTATGGGCACTGAAGTGGTCCTTGGGGATTTGGTGAGTATGGACACTGCATTGGGCACCATAATGACTCCACAATACGCAAATCTCTGCATGGCAAACCTAGATGAGGAATTTCTACAACATTGCACACATAGGCCTTTCACTTATTCCCATTTTATTGACTTATTTATAATACAGGCATATAGCATTGTCTCCTTTGAGGAATTTTACCAAGGACTCAATAGAATTCACCCACCTATTAAACTCTCCTTGGAGTACTCAACTTCAAGTGTAACCTTGATAGTAAGATTACTGTACAAATTAGGACACTGATGACAGGTATCTACAGGAAACTAACTGACAGACTGACAGATAGACTATAGTCCAGAATGGTACAAAACTCTGCAACCATCCAAGATGCAAAACACGTCAAATGATTTGTACAGATTCCAACATAAGAATTTCACAGGACATTAGTTTCAAAATATAGAATTCTTTCAGTTACATTTCTAAAAACATGGTTTGTTTATAAAATGAAGAGAATGTCCGCAGACAGGTTACACAGGACAGACTAACAAGTACTCAGAACTAGGATGAATGCCCATAGCCATACAGTTACAAATAAAATAAATGATGAGCCAGTGGAAGCACACTTTTCCCAGTCTCATCATTCTGTATCAGATATGACAGTTAAGGCTCTTAAAGGACATTTCTGCACACCTTTGGAAAGAAGAATGGAGATTAAGTTAATTGTGCAGTCTGAGAGTCAGTGGTATGAACCTGTATATTGGTTTTATGAGACACTATAGTACCTAACTTTTCCTTTTGAGAAACTAACAGTGGACATAAAGAAGATAAACCGAAGAGCAATGTGTGATTATAATTCTTTTTCTAGTGATGCTGGATTTACATTAAATTCCAACTGATGATAATTTCAGCATATTAACAGTAACCATTAAGATTATTGAGGTCTATATTTTAGCACCACTGTTTTATTGGTTTTATATCATAAGTTCAAAGTTTGAAAACTTCGAATCTCATATGATCGACATATGAGTGAAGTTTTCAAACATCGAACATTTCAACGGAGATCGCCGTCGGAAATTTTTCCCTTCACTTCAATGTAGTGCAATCTTGGAGTTGGTATACTTAAGTAGTGGGGGTGTGGGGGGTGCAGGGGGGCTTGCCCCCCTGCATAGAGCATTCAGGTAGTTTTTTTGTTTTTACTTTGTTTACATTTTAAGTTCAATATTTGAAAACTTCACTCATAGGGAGTCGACCATATGAGATTCAAAGTTTGCAGACTTCAAACTTATAATATAGACCCGTTTCATTCATGACAAGAAAATAGTACTTTCACATAAGGTAGCATTCTGGTCAGATTAGTAGTTGCTATAAACGTAACAGTCCGTAAGGTCTTGACGTTCAGGCAGTTCTAACAGTATAACAGAACGTTATCCATTTTGACTGCTGTTCCGAACCTTAGACTGACATAATAACACCATTTTCTTCTTTCTCTCTCTCCTTCTTTCTCTCAGTTAGTTAACCACAGCCTATGTAACGAATTAACTGCATACAACGTCCATACATTTTAACCATGTAAATCTCTTGGTAATGCCTGCCTTTCTCATCATTGTGAATTGGACGTTATTACTATTTCATATTCTCTGTTAAGCAAAACATCTAAGACTGTTTGTTTAGACAGACTAACAATTTACAAATTGTAACTTTTTGTTTTCCTTCTCTGGATTTAACTAATCTCCCTCCCTACACATCTTTTGTTTTGAGATTCATTGTCTCATTAAATGTCAGAGCAATGTGTCTGAGAGTTATATGTAGTCCAAGCTGCATTTTTTCTACAATAGCATTTGTCAAAATGTCTCTTTTTAGTCAATTTTGAAATAAATGATGTACTTCCCTTTCTGGACATAAGTAGATATTTAAGCACTGTATTTAACATCAGTGATTTAAAACCTCTGATGAAGGGCTCATGCCAGCTGGAAAGCTTGAGTAATTTGCAAAACATACGTTGGTCCAATAAAAGGTATTACATCACATTTGGAATGGTTTTGAACACTCTCAGAATTGTCGTGATATGGAGAGGGTGGTATTGACTTCAATATTCACAAGCAGTGTTGCAAATTAAAGTGTTTAACACGATTTCTTGCATTTAAAGTAGTTTATTTACTTGGAAAAAATATTAATTCTTCTAGCAAATCATGGAGTAACAGAAGATAAATTTCATTTAATTTACATCCGTGCTCATGGATTCCTTCACACACTATACCCATCCCAGGCTGCACCTCCTTTCTGGAGGAAGGCCATAACAGTCAATCCCAGAGTAAATGTTTGGATACTCATCCAGCCATCAGGTTTATGTTTAAAAGAAGATAAAGGGCCACACTGCTTAATATGCAGGGGAATTTATTCCAGAGGTTTTGGATGTGCTTAGTTATAAACCTTTCGCTCTTCTGTGTTTTATTTATCTGTTGCTGAAGATTTAGGTCCCTGGTTCTAGTACTGGTAGAGATACTGGACTTATGAAGAAACAGGAGAATCAGGACAATCAGGTCTCTAATGGAGCAGTGAGCAAGACAGAGATTTCCTCTCCATAAGGCACTGAATAAAGGGATAGAACTTCCAGCCTCAATTGGTAGCTGAAGGATTTTAGGCATGTGGTATTTTTGGTTAGGAACTTTTATGAGCATTATAATTGTTTGATATATTTAGTGAAATATGTTCCAAAGGGGGAACTGTAGTCAGTAATTGGCCTGATCAATACAGAATATAAGGGCATGATTACCAAATTAGACCTTAATATTCTGTTGACAATTAGCTGTGCTAGCTAAAAGAGTTTTCTGACAACTGTTGTCACGCAATGGTCAAAAGAGATGGAATTATCAGCACAATAACTAAGGTCCATGACTACATTTTGTTTTGTTGTGGTATTGTCTAAACAGTGTAATAAGGGAGGGGCTGTCTGCCTAAAGTAGTAATAGTATACTTTACAGCCTTTTGTTTGAGAGCATTTTTAGTTTATCAAGGGTTTAGTAGGAGGAGTTCATTCTGAAGGTTTGGATGTCAGAGGATGACTTAACAATATCCCCTAGTTCACAATTGACTGCAAACTTTGTTAGCCAGAGGTCTTGGTTCTCTGCTTGGAGATCTGAGAAGTACATACCAAAAAGAAGTGGTTCCAGCACTGGGCCCAGAGAGATATTTCTGGTCACGTTCATGCTTTCTGATTAAGCACCTGTACCTCACACAGTATGGGTTGTGCCTTTTAGCCAGTTTGCTATCCATCTTGATATATCAGATGACTTTTTAAAGCATTTAGAATTTGTATGTAACACAAGGGCCTTAGTCAGGTCATGATATGCCACTTGCACTATATGGACACTATCTACAACCTCAGTAACCCTTTTGAAGATATTTACCTTAAATAGATTGATTCTATCCTTCACATAGTCAGATTATTTGTGGTCAAGTCTAACAGCATTCTGGATATCATAGTTTATGAGGTAACATATAATACCTCTCATGACTTTGTGGATGAGGCTCATACCTCTCAAGTGTACCTCATTACGAGGAACGTACCTCATTTTGGGTCTTAAAAAATTCATGTTCCTCAAAGTTCCACATCAAAAAGGTCTGTCATGTATTCAGTGTTAGGAATTTTTTTAATTGATATCCATGTTAAATAGACATGAATCACATTAATTCATTTAAAGATCTTTTTTATAAGTAAAACCAGCATATTTTAACCATCCTGTGACCTTCCTAGTTGAAGTTGTTAGTAAGCCATTAGTATGTGTTCCACATTTTTCCCATTTGTTCCACATTATGAGGGCTAGTGTTCCTCATTTTGGAGCTGGATGGTTGAGAGCTATGTTGAGGCTTGTAAAGCTGATTGCTGTGTAAATACCTGGGTAAATTGTAAGCCCAGCTTTGGAGAGGCATCACCACTGCTGTACACCACTCATTAGAAACAAAACCAGCAGTTAAACTTAGGTTAAACAGTTTGTGGACTGTATTTGGAAGGGCATATTTAACACTGTTAATTAAGCAACCAGTTTTCAGATCCCAGGAGGACATATCATCATCATTCACAAGAATTTATCCCCCTGAAGAGTCTTCTGCCTTGTCCTGTACAAGTTTAGAGATCAGGAATCTAACTCTAGGAAGCGGCAACATGGGTAGTGACTCTGCTACAGTCTCAGAGAGAGCTGAGTCCTATTAAATTCCTGTGTGCTTTTATTAAAGGATAACCCTTCCTGTATAAGAACATTGAATTTCCTTGGCTCAACTCCTAGATTTGTAGCCACAATTCTATAATGCCTGTACTGAATAAAATCCTTAATAAACAATGTCCAAAGGGACATTTTTATAACTATTAATCTCTTGATATCAGAAGTGGCCTGACAGAAATTAAATTATCCATCTAGCTGTATGCAATTATATATAAGGCAGTAATATATTTTGTGACTCCATACCAAGTTTTTTTTTAGAAAAATGCAAATGGTTAAAGGAACTGAATTTAACACTGGATTTTTATAATTATTGTACTTCTATTAAAAGCAAGAACTGCATTATTCATTAAAAAATATCAGTTAATCGACAACCTTGGAAAATAGATTATTTCTATGTTTATAAACAACACGGCTATGAAAGATCCAAGAAATTTACATTTGATCAAGCTCTATCATACCTTAGCCTCACAGAGTTCATTCACCAGTCTGCTACTAAACTTGCCTTCCTCTGCTTTTGTAGCTGGGCTAAATCAGAAGATTTTTTATCTGTTATTCCTTGTTAAGAAGGTGTAGCAGTTTTAGAAATATCATTTTTATACATTTTAATACTTTCAAAACTCAAACTCCATACTCATGCAGTTTTTGTTCAGGCTTCTGTTGTTTTATAATTAGTCCTTTGGAATGTATTTTCTCTTTTAATATTATAAAAAAGTTGTGTCATTTAGTTTTATTTGTTCATATGTCAGTTCTTCGTGTTTCCTTAGTCTTAAGCATTCTCTGACAAATGAGAGCTCAGTCCTTCACCTAGGTCTTACTCTTTTAACACAAGCATCTATTATAACCTTCATTATGCTGCTCCCACTAGTTAACTTTTTAACATACCCATTAACCCATCTTCCATTCTTCCTTTTTGCTCAGGTAATTTCTGATTTCTGCGTATGTTATATGTAAGTGCTCCTTTTGCAGCTGTATGCTGTTGATATGGGTGTGTAAAACAGCAGTTTTCTCTTCTTTCAACCCTATATGATTCATGATATAATTTGGTAATTCCATTGTTCCAGTTTTGTTTATATAATCCTTTTCAAACAGCAACAGATTATTCTAATAAGGAATCCGTTCCCTGAATAAGCCAACATATTTAGTAATGAATATTTCCACATGTAGATAATTGTTGTGATTATGTTTCTGATAATCTCTTTGCCTTTAGACAAGGAAGTATTTCTAAAATAACCTGTTCCTTAACTGTTATCTGAATATCAAAATAAGTTTTGAAAGTTTATTCTCCTCAATACATTTTATGTTAATTTTACTCCGGTATGTAACTACTTTACTAATTCTCTTTTTCTTATGTAAAATTCTTTTATGACTAACTGTATACTAAGAGTTTTGGGCCTTAGAAAGGAGATTACTAACATTTTATTTACTTTTGATAGTACGGTAAAAGTCGACTTGTTTTATTATTTTTTTTTTCAATTTTCAAATGTCAGATTTGAGCTTTGAGCATTTTCCATATATAAACATCTGCATTTTTAACATATTCTATATTTTCTGCATCTTGTTTACTTTGAGATTCTGTTTTTCTCATTTTTCACTTTTCTTTACTAATTCACCCAGACGTTTTTGTTCTGAATCACTATTCAGGTATTAGTTCCTCACTTCTGTCTGCTGCACTTACTATTTCTATTTCACCCTGTTATGTATTTATAAGGTTCTATTATGGATCAACAAATGGCAAAATTGTGAACTCCAAAAATGCTGAAAAATAATGCTGGAAACAGAGAAGGGAAAAAAGTTAACTTCAAGCATTTTTTGCATGGGGGAAAACCTCTTGCACCCCCTGATGTGGGTTTAAGCCCCCCACATCTCCAAATGTATATATACCAACTCCAAATCTGTATTAGCTCGAAGAAGGGAGAAATCTCCCTAAAGAAGGAAATCACTGACTATGATTTCTTATGGGAAGCAGACACTGAGGTTAAGTTCCACAGTGTCTTTTGCTTCAGACAACAGATACGTGACGATTTTCACCTTTACCACTTGTAGAGGAGCTGTGCTCACAATTCTCTACATAGTCATTTATTCTACTGCTTCCATCAGCATCTGCATGTGCTGTACTCTAGTACTGGTTTCAACTCATTCAAGCCTACAGCACTTTTTTGTATACTTTCAGTTCACACTAATAGCTCCTTGCAGCGCCCAGACCTTCTTTGGGTCTGGCTTCTTTAACTAAGTGATTTTTCAGCTAATAATAGACAATATTAGACAGGGCAAGGAGTTATTAATAACATTATGATAATATTATTAATCTATGATGCCCCATAGTAGTGAAAACAATCACTTTTTCTCACTTATCATTCATATTTTCATATTTATGTTCATATTTTTATAACCGTAAGCCCTACATCTTATTGAGGGGTATAGTGAGATATGACATGGTGGGAGACAGGAAAAGTTACTGTCATGTCCATTTATATCACACTGTATCTGAGATATTGGCAGCTATTTATTAATTATAAAAAGAAACAATATTTCCATATGTACTTGACACTTCTAAAACAAGTGGCTAGCCAATTGTTGAATGGCATCAGGGGAAACCTTAGACATTATTGAATAAAACATTCTTTGATATTTGCACTGCAAGTTGGATATTTTCTTGAGAAATATTTAGTGCTATTTATATTGCTAAATATACAATTAAACATATGTTTTCATAGTTCTGTAAATATCTGAATAAAAGTATACTGTTAGAATAATGTCTTGTCATGTGAGAGCTTATGTCTGGCTAACAAAAATGCTCTAGCAGTATATATCTAGGCTGTACAATTTCTAAAATATGACAATTTGTGAAAGAGTTGAAAAACATATAAATTTGGTTTTGTGCAAGTTATAACACGGTGCAGAATTTATGGAAAGACAATAACTACACTGACTATTATCACTATATAAAAAACTCCGTACTAATAACACTGCTATTTATACAGTCTTGATAGCTTTTATTGTTCCCAAAATATTTACATTTGCTTAGCTTATGCTTTTTAAGTTTACTTTGCAGAAAATGCTCTGGAATGCAAAATGTATATAGGCTGCTAGAGGTGTAACATTCCACACCATGGAGATATCAATGACTTAAACTCACGTTAGAAATGCTTTTCTACTGAGAAGCCATTTTAGTATTTTGCTGAAGTTCTACTTTTCTTCCTTCTTTATATGTACTCAGAGTGATTTATGAAATATTTTAGTCATGTTGTCTACATCTGTTTCTAAGGATCTTTTATAATTTAATTTGGTAAGAAATTCCCTTATCCTTTCCTTTAAACCATCTTGTTTTGTTGTTAACTTAAAAAAACTCTTGACTACCAAGATTCTTTGACAGTGCACATGATGTATAGCATGTCTTTTGATTGTATCACTCCTGCTTATTAATCATCAAACTGACTGTTCATGTAAAATCCAGGGCATTACAAAGTCTGTTTAAGGTTTCACAGGAGGGCATAGAATAAAACTTGCTCTCATAACAACAGAATTGACCTTTAACCATTGATGTCTGGTTGACCATATGTTTTCAATGGTGGGAAATATAATTCTCTCAACTTTCCTGGACCTAAGTTATGAATGCTAGTCAAAGAAAGCAAACCACAATATCTAGTTGTTTATAAGTAACTGTAGATTAGTCTGGCAGCTAGTGTACATGATTAAGGCTTTGGACAATTCAAGTGTTGCTTCCTATAGTCCAGGGTGCAGGTTTGATTCCGTATACCTCCATGTGTGTGACTCTGAACAAGTCATCTAACTAGGCACTGTTCACGGGTCACTCGTGAAAAGTGACATCTGTACCCAGTGATCTGTTTTAGTCAGTAGACTAATAAAGTAAAATAAACTTCAAACTTCGTCACTGATAAAGGTGAAATAAGCTGTCTGATATTGTAATCTGCAGTACTACCTGAAAATGTTCCAATATATTTCAGTCAAGTTATTGCTGTCCGTTATAAATTTTTCATGCCACATGTGATAAAAGTAGCATTTTTATTATTTTAGTTTTATTGTAATGCTGTACTCTTTGCTTCAAGAAAAATCATTTAGTGCAAGGCCAACCAAGAAGTAGTTTGTATTTTGAATATTTATGGTACTATTTTATCACAACAAAATGTCTACAATAATATTTTAAATTTGCCAGTTTATTAATTATTTCAAGCTTTGAAGTTTAAACTATTTAGCCTTAATTTAAGTCAAACATCAAGGAGTTTAAAAAAAAAATGTTTTCTTTAAAATCGTATCATGGACATCATAAAACAAGGAGCACTCACACTAATTTCAAGTTTCTCACAACTGTATTACTTTTCTTTAATGTGTTCTCTTTTGGACTCTATACTCCATTGCAGAAAGTACTCTGCCGAATACTAGTCTCCATTTTAACTTGGATTCATATATTTTTTATCTGTGCTCAGTAGGAATGCATTTTAAAGTATCTCTAGTGTAGCAGCTGTATGCTTTCAAGACTTTGCAAGTGTTTCACTGTAATTTCTATTTGAAAAAGTGCTCACATTTTAACCATATACATCAATACCAGCAGATTTAATGTTTTACAGTTTTAACAGTCATTCATTTTAGTGTAAATTCTTGAATAAGCACAGGTTTTATACAAAACAGGATGTTCATATATTTATTCTTCTGTTAAAAAATTAGACACTAGAGATTTCTTAGATATTGTAATGCATAACCACTCCAAAACATTTTAACTCGGTGCCTTGTGTACAAATTTAATTATATTTTGACTCCTTGGCTAAATGCTTACCTTGGTTTAAACATATAAAGCTACAGCTTTGTCATTGCGCTAAGTGGGCAAAGCCATGCATTCCTTGGGGGGTCTTCATGCAGTGTGTGTGTGTGTGTGTGTGTGTGTGTGTGTGTGTGTGTGTGTGTGTGTGTGTGTCTGTATGTAACACTCGCTCAGTGCTGTTTACATTGTAAGGGTATTTAAAGGACTCCCTACCAATGAATGCTTTCTGCTATATGACTTCTAATTTCAGGGGACCAGAGAGTTTTTAAAATAAGACTCCAAAATTTCTATTAGTGCCTAACCTGAAGCAGCAGTAATTAACAGTTCATATAAGCATACATATGTACTCTTGCTTCTGACTTTACTTTTATGTCATCTGTCATTAGTTCTGACTCAGATAAATTAAATGTTCAACTAAAAACCTAAATGAAAACTAGATTTAACTAGAAAAATAGAATTATTATTATTTTTAATGGGGAGTGCAAGGCCCAAACTCTACCTCATTCCTGGAGATGTGCTGTCTTGCCTCATCGTCTGCCAGTTACAATAACCATCTTCAAGGTTGCATCAACTGGGAGGAAAAGGAGAAGCCCCCCCCCATACACCTTCTCACACAATGACTAGTAGTTTCATACATTTTTTTCATGAAGTGACCTTGTTGATTGTATTGAGTTTGGGCAAATGCACTGATTTCAGCAAAACGTATAATTGCATTTAAAATATGTGCATATAGACATACATTTATATATTATGCTAATCTACAAAAGCCATCTTCTATTAATAATCTAAATCACTAACAGCAGTAAAGCAGAAAATTAAAACCACATAATCTTCTATGAATGTGAATACACTGGTTCTCAGAATGTTTCTGTTGGGATAGGACATGAGTAATGTTTGATACACCTATAACCGTAATGACAATTAATGTAAAACAACATAGTCATGCATTCATATCCTAGTGTAAATCAATGCTTCAGAAATAGTTATCACTTCTACTTAACTACACATGCAAGCTGCAAATAACATGGCAGTTTTTACAGACCTAGCTTGTCATATTATACCTATGTACAATATGTATGCTTACAGAGAAGGTAAGAAAGAAGCTGTCACCCATGCTTTCTACTCAAACAACCAATGTGACAACATTGAAAGAAAAAACATTGCTCATTTACAACTGATCAAGAATGCATTTCCCCTACAACCCACCCAGTAAGATCAAAACACGTATATCTGGAAGGATCAAGCCCTTCAGGACTTAGGGACAAGCCTTCTACGCACTTGAACCTATATACATATAGACGGACAGATAGATAGATAGATAGATAGATAGATAGATAGATAGATAGATAGATAGATGGATAGATAGATGATAGATGGATATCTAGATAGATAGATAGATAGATAGATAGATAGATAGATAGATAGACGATAGATACTACACCTACCATTTCACAACAGTGAGGACAGGAAAAACTCCTCATTATAAAGTGTACAGCAGCCTTGCACAATGATCACACTGTACATATGAACTAGGCTTTGATCTTCAATAAAAAGTGATTAGTCATGTTCAGGACTGTGATTACATTTTTCTCAATCACCTGTAAGTTAAGTGCCACCTATGACATCATCATTCTGTCACTAAGTTGAACTCTTTTTCCAGTAAGATTTCCAGATATGTTTTGATGGGCAGATTTATAGAAAAACAGTTTTAATCCAACCAGATTTTTGTTTTATATCACTATTTTAAACTAGGATCCACTGATCAGTCAGCATTGAATGAATTTTGAAATCATTTATGTTTTTTTCCATTCAATTTGGGAGTCTAACAAAGTCTTATTTTATAAGAAAATTACAGTATTTCATAGTATATGCAGTACAGCTCAAGGTATAGCTACATGACATGAAGCAATGCAATGCCTGAAAACAAATCTTCTTGTACCTAGTTATATTTTGTGGATCACATGATAGCAAACATAAGTTGCTGTTTGTTTCTTGTCTGTTTCAGCTACTGAACTCCTCCTCTTCATGGACTTAGGAGGGTATTATGAAAATAATTCTAGTCATGTCTTCCTTCTTTAAGTGTTTCAAATGATCATGAATAAATGAGTTCACTAAACTATAGCATTTGTTGGGAAATTGCAAGGGAATATTTCAAAACATTTAATGTATAATGTTATGTGAAATGTGTGATGAGCAGTGATGTGCAGTGAGTGGGTGATCCTGAGATACTTGTAGTGCAATTGAATTATGTAAGGAAATAGCCTGATATTCATGATATACAAATGACAGAATAATGTCATGCAAATAAGTGTCTTCATGTAAATGAGGTTCACAGTGTATTTATATGACAAAAATCAGAATGGCAGAGCAATTCTGGCAATTACCACAGATGACTAAAGCTCTGACTTGTTAATGAACTACTTCCTGTGTCAGGGGTACAGAGTCTGAATTTTTTCATCTTCATTTGTCCACTGTGTGACTTTGAGCAAGATAGTCACTTAAACAGATGATGTTTTATGGCAAGTAGGAATTTGGGTTAGGCTCCTTAATGGTCTTATGGACTGTATTCCTAGTTACTGCCTATGAACCAACTTATGAAATAGTACTCATCCATCCACATCCATGAGGAAAAAGGTATCATACGAGAGTCAGCAGACGTGTCTCGCATATATAAAATAAGGGGGCATGCATGGACTGCCCATTCCTGTGGATGCAAAAGACTACATATTATTAACCATCCTTGCTCCAAGAATGTTTCAGTCACTACCAGGGGACACAGTAATAATTTCACAGGCATCAGCCTGCTTTGTGGATCCTACACTGGTTCCTTGACATAATGCTACAGCATGTAGAGGAGCATGGATGGAATCCATGGATAGCAGATGAGAGAACCAACACTTTGCATACATTTTGCTGCATAACCCATGTTGCTGAAGTCCCAGGGGTCAATGTTTGCATCCATATTGCTGTCAAAGACATACTTGATGCACATTATGTCCAGTGCATCAACCAGAGTGGCTTTCACTCCATCAACTACTGGGTGGTATGCAAAGCACAGGGTATTATACAAAATGTGTGTGTGTACACCACCCAGGCAGTTCCCATAATTTCCACATTTGGTATACGTGCAATCTCCACCATTCCTGGTGGATGACCTTCCACATGCTCATTTAATTGGTAGGGGCAAGCATTTCTGAGTAGGTAGACAGGACTATATGGTACCACTTTAAGCAGGCAGCAGGCAACAAATAACAATGGCCAGTGGTGTACATATATGTTAGATATGCCTGGGAATTGTGGACGATGAATCTCATCTGATCTCACATACCATGATTGAGATGACATAAAATACAACAATTCTGCAGGCACAGAAAATTGCCAAATATGTGTATGGACTCCTAAATTGATGTTTTCCCTTCTGGGCTTTGTCTACTTATGCACAGCAATATTAATCTGATACCTGAAGACAGATATTTGTAGAGTATGCCATGCATCATACTGTGACAGTAGCAGACAGGAATTAAATTCTCTAGTGGTGAGATTAAGCTGCCATGTCACAAAAATGTGCTTACCTACTTTACTGACAGGATTTCTTCCTATTTTCTCAATAAAATTCTGGAATATATCCTCCTTGAACTATTTATGCCTTCCGCGAACACAAAATTCTGTTGAAGCATTGCTGTCAGTACTAGTAAGAGAACAGAATAGAATTGTCGAGCTACATTTGCATATGTCAGCTGGATGCTCAAGTTCTCCTAAAAAGCATAAATTAGTTGAGAGACATAAACGTTTGCAAGATGTTATTGCTAATAAAGACAGCTATGACATCCAGAACTTTCTGAAGGCTGTAACTCTGCTTCTGAAAGTGTAGCGTGTATTTATTGGCTCTTGTGTCTCCCATGTGTGTTTCACTAGTGTGTTTCACATACTTATCTTTTGGGATTTCATTTGAATAGGTTGACTTATTTTGGGTGTTGTGAGTTTGCATAGACTGAAACTCAATATATGTTTACTTTTGGCTTAAGTTTCCTTTATTTGAAAACCATGGTGCATTGGATTTTAAAAGTTTCAAATTTGTAGGTGATGGTTCTATATTCTGGGTCTATATTATTTGAGCTAATGCTTAACTGAGTGAATTGCTATTTGTCAAACTAAATTAAGTGAAAGCTCAATTAAGTGAACGCTCGGTTAAGCAAAAAGTTTCCCGCGAAAAACAGCTGCCCACCCACCAATCGGAACAAATAAAACAAAATTTAAAACTCTTCAAAGTGGGGGGCTTCACACTCGCCCACACCCCCCAGTTGTGGGGGCTGTGCCTTCCACACCACCCCTAACTAAATATACCAACTACAAGATTGCAGTACAGTGGGGAAAAGGGCAAATACACAATGATGGCCAACCACATCCTTTCCCTGGGAAAAAATTCACTTAACCAAGCGTTCGCTTAATTGCGCTTTCACTTAATTCAGTCTGTCAAATGGCAATTCAATCAATTAAGCATTCACTCAAATGATATTCTGAGTCATGGTGCTATCTGTGCTGCTAGCTAACTGTTGGTTTCAATAAAGTGAACTTCGGTGAAGTTGTCCGTTGATGTAGTGTGCATTCAATTAACTCATCTCAATGTTTTGGGTTTCGATGATGTGGTAATTTGAGGTAATGAAATAGATCTGTAAGGAGGAACATTAAAGAGGGAAGCCCTTCTCAGCTGAATTGACAGACTCTGCATGCAGGATGGTATATATACTATGCTCATGATGGCACTGTGTAATTTAAATTTAATTTGTAATATAAGAAATACACAAAAAACTGTACCAAAACGAATACCAGTCAAGGTTGCAGGATGTCTCAATGTGTATAAGGAAACAAATCAAATCCACAAAACACTTTTTATTAGCAGAACAATCAAAAGCTGGTAAGCGCTTTCGTTCCAAAAATACAGAACTTCATCAGACAATTCATACTTCAAACCACCCATATTTAAACTAAATTAAATTAAATTATCATGTGATTATCTTAATTTAGTTTAAATATGGGTTGTTTGAAGTGTGAATTGTCTGATGAAGTTCTGTATTTTTTGAACAAAAGCACTTACCAGCTTTTGTGTGTTCTGCTAATAAAAAGTGTTTTGTGGACTGGATTTGTTTCCTTATACACATTGAGACATTCTGCAACCTCGACTGGCCTTCATTTTAATTTGTAATATATATTATAATTAATATATTTTATTTTTGTTTTCTTTTTCTGCTTTTCCCATCTTTCTACAAATCCAGCTATGATACAGATTGAAAAACACTAGCAGACACCTGGGTCATTTCTAGCTGGTGTGTCTGGTTCTGGGTCACCATCTGTCAGCAGTCCTGCCTCTCACTAGGAAGAATGGAAATCACTGCACTAAAGGCAACCTAGGGGACTCACTGGTGACCTCTGTAGCCACCTCACATAAGACAGGGTGGAGGTTCCTGTCCTAAGTGTAGCTTGGAGGCATTCCGCTTGGTCATTCTGTATCAGGTATAGTAGCAGGTTGCATCCTAAGTTCTCCAGCAGATGGATCTGCAATGGTAACATGGAGTGCCTCCTGACATGGCTGGCAGAGTCTCATGACCTGCAGCCCCTGTCATCATGCCATCAGCAGCATTGCATGTCCATGATTTGATCCATAGTGGTGACTAATGTCTAGGTTGTATCACCTCTGGACTAAATAGATAAGTCACATCTTCCTTGCTCTATCTTCCATCCTTGTGTGCCCCTCCCTTATAAATCATTTCTCATATCCAGCTTGTAAAGCAAACACCTTTTTACTAGCTGGCTTCCTTCTGTATGTCTGTGTCCTTGAATTATTTTTCCCACGTTTTATGTTTATTGTATGCCTGCAAACGTTCAGTCTTTTCCCATATTTTGTGTCCATTCTACCCGTCTATGCCTGCATTTTATGTTTGCCTGCCACTGCTCCCTTCACCACTCCTATTTTCCTTCTCACCTTACCTTAAATACATCTTCTTTAAATATATAAAATGGGTACCTGTCTCAAGAAAACAATGTCTTTCTTACCCCCACTTGTCAATTCTTTCACTTATCCTTGTATATGTTCCTCTGTTTGCTATTCCTTTTCCTACCTTTGCTATCCCTCCTCTTTCATCACCTTTTATAAAATGAACTGTATTGGCACTTTGCTGGGCTGTCCGTCTGTGGTCTGCTCACAGTGGCCAAGTTGCTGCTGTGATAGACTTCATTGCACACGTAACACGCATAGCCTCAAACACCACCTTACTGTCCTTGTTGCATTGGTCACATGACTGACTGTAGCACGGCCTCTTTGCTACTGCTCAGTAGCACTTCTGCTGCCAGTAATATAGCCTGTTCAGAATACTGGAGCTGTACATGACTTGATATGTACCTAAGTAGGACTGGGCCACATCATGCTACAGAGTCCTTGATATTTAGTGCTGCATCATTGCAAAGTAAATGTTTCTCAGCACTCCTATAATCTTTTACACAGCTACAGACTTTACATTAACAATATTATAATACTGAAGTTGTTGAAGCATTGGAAACATGAGCCACAAAGCATTATAAAAAATGATGAAGTTTATATCACATGGGATCATCCATTATCAGCAGTTGAAAAATAGCTGAGAGAAAACCAGATATAGTAATCCATGCAAAGAAGACAAAAGAAACATTGATCATTTAAACTGCCATACCCAGAGATTATAGTGTCTTACGTACAGAGAGACATAAAATCATAAAAAAAAGGATTCACAGGTAGAACTGAGGGCAATGTGGAAAAAGGATACTCAGACAGTTCCAGTAGTAGTAGGGGCAATGGGTCTCATAAAAAAAGAATTTACAGTTGTATTTAGATATGTTACCGA